>NC_069499.1:371825217-372047717 GCF_027579735.1 Bombina bombina | reverse complement strand
ACAGTACAGAGAGAATTAAGGTCTGTACCACTATATCATATCTGTCTGGAGAACCCAGGGCTTGGGCTGACAGATTCTTTGAGTCTGGAGATCCTATACTAGATTCATTAGAAAATTTGCTGCCATGTCTACACTTTATGAGGATACTAACAAACAGAGTACCGCGGAACAAAACCTGAGATCCATTAGACAAGGAAAGCGAGCGGTAGAAGATTATATTGCCGAATTCCAACTCTGGGCTACTGACTCGCAATGGAATATAATAAGCCTGAAGAATCAATTCAGGTTGGGATTATCAGAACATCTCAAAGACGAACTTTCTCGTATAGAGTTACCTGAAACTCTGGAGGCTTTAATAAAAGTTTGTATATCGATGGATTGACGCTACAGAGAACGTAAGATGGAAAGACAACACCCCGAGACCTTCACAAAGAAGCATTATCCTGTTCATTATGATAAACCCAGTACACCAGCGGTGGCAATGGAAATTGGAACCATAAAAGGCCCTCTAACTCAAGAGGAAAAGACAAGACGTCGCTTAGCCAACCTATGTATGTATTGTGCTAACAAAGACCATGGAGTGTCTACATGCCCTCTCCTGATTCGTCAAAAGAAGGGTAAGACTTCTTACAGTATCACTAATATCCTTACCAAAGTAAATACCCATTTGACTATTTCTGTGTCTTTACAGTGGGACCAACACCTCTACCAGAGCGAGGCTATGATTGACTCCGGTGCTTTCGGAATGTTCATAGATCAGAAAATTGTTAATGCAAATAAAATTCCTTGTGTGATGAAAGAAATACCAGTTTATGTTAAAGTTATTGACTGGTCTAATTATTTAAAGGGTCCCATTACACATCACACTATTCCACTCCTCACCACTACAAAAACAGGTCACAAAGAATATATTACATATGACATCATTCCAGGATCTATACACCCTATTATTATGGGATATCCATGGCTACAAAAACATAATCCCACAATTGATTGGTCAATAAACAAGATAAAATTCGACTCTTCTTACTGTTCTTCAACTTGTTTTCCTTACACACAGATTAATCACGCTATAACAGCCTTACCTCAAGAGTACGCAGAATTTTCAGACGTATTCAATTTAAAGGAAGCAGAAAATCTTCCTCCACATCGGCCATATGACTGCCCGATTGATACAAAACCTGGTGCAGTCATACCATTTGGAAGAATATTCCCATTATCACAGAAAGAATTACAATTCTTGAGGGAATACCTAGACGATAATTTACGTAAGGGTTTTATCTCACCCAGTACATCCTCGGCAGCCGCAGGCATATTTTTCGTCACTAATAAAGATGGAACTAGACGACACATTATAGATTACAGAGCTCTTAACTCCATAACTATCAAAAACAGATACCCCCTTCCTCTCATCCCTGAGCTTCTCGAAAGGTTGAGTGATGCTACCATATTCACAAAATTAGACCTTAAAGGTGCTTACAACCTTATCCGGATAAAGAGTGGGGATGAATGGAAAACGGCCTTCAGGACCCGTTATGGGTTGTTCCAATATAATGTCATGCCATTCGGACTCACCAATGCACACGCCACATTCCAGTATTTTATTAATGATATATTTAAAGATCTCATGGATGTGTGCGTGGTAATTTACTTAGATGACATTTTAATCTACTCTCGTACTGAAGATGAACATATCAAACATGTTAGGTGGGTGTTAGCAAGATTGCGTGAACATCAACTCTACGCCAAGATGGAGAAGTGTTGTTTCCATGTAAAGACTATCAAATTTCTGGGATATATAATCTCACCTAGCGGAGTAACGATGGACCCTGAAAAGGTTTCTGCTATACTCAACTGGACTAAACCCACTTTGGTAAAATCGCTACAACGATTTCTTGGATTTGCCAACTTTTATAGACGATTCATAAGAAATTTCTCTATGATAGTCAAACCTTTAACCAGATTAACAGGCAAACATAAATTCTTATGGAACAATGAAGCTCAAGAGGCATTCGAATCTCTAAAACAGAAATTCTCATCCTCTCCCATTCTACAACTCCCTCATCCTGATTACCAATACACAGTAGAGGTAGATGCCTCGAATACAGGTATTGGTGCTATACTCTCCCAACAATCTCTAACTAATCCTACTTTACATCCAGTTGCATATTATTCAAGAACACTCACAAATGCAGAACAAAATTACTCCATGGGAGACAAAGAACTGTTAGCCATCAAATGCGCTTTGGAACATTGGAGGCATCTACTCGAAGGCACCTCCAAACCGTTTTAAATCTTCACCGACCACAAGAACCTTCAATATCTCAGGAATAACAAGACTCTTTCACCTAGACAGGTCCGCTGGGCTCTTTTCCTCGACAGGTTTGAATTTTTGATAACCTATAGACCAGGTTCTAAGAACATCAAGGCAGATGCTCTCTCTAGATCCCTGGAACCTACCACTGAAGAAACAGAGAAAAAGTTTATCATTGCCCCTCACAAAATCATTGCCTCTGCCACTACTTTACTCACTGAGATAATAAATGCTTTGCAATCTTATACTGAGATTCCATCTTCTTGTGAACGGGATGAGAAGACAGGTTTATTTATCCATAACAACAAGACCTATATTCCTTCCTCTTTACGCAAAGAACTCATACAACATTATCATGATACACCTCTCTCAGGACACCCTGGTATAGTAAAAACGATGGAACTCCTCAAAAGGACGTTTTGGTGGCCACGTCTCAATCAGGATGTAGTTGATTACGTGACTAAATGTAATACTTGTGCTCGGAACAGGAAAGACCATCATAAACCATTTGGTCTTATGTGTTCCTTACCCATTCCAGAGGTTCCCTGGTCTATGATAGCTATGGACTTCAAAGTGGAGTTACCTCCATCAAACCAATTCACCACAATATTAGTGGTAATAGACCATCTCACCAAATTAGCACATTTCATACCGTTAAAGTCCTTACAAACTGCCATCACTACTGCAAAGATATTCATGTCACATATTGTAAAACTATTGTGTCGGACCGGGGGACACAATTCACCTCCAGATTTTGGAAAGAATTATGTCGTATACTACAAATTTCTTCAAGACTCACCACCGCATTCCACCCTCAATCCAATGGATTAACGGAGCATACAAATCAAACTTTAGAACAGTACCTTCGCTGCTATATAAGCCATCTTCAAGATGACTGGGCAGAGTGGTTACCTCTAGCTGAATTTGCGTATAATAATTCTATAAACACCTCCACCAAAACATCACCTTTTCATGCTACATATGGATACCACCCTAAGTCTCTTCCTGGACGAGACCTTGTATCCAGTAATCATGGATTATACCCAAAACATCAGAGCTTCTCTAACACTATTGAAGAAACACCTCGAAGAAGCCAAATCCTCTCAAAAGAGATATTATGATACGAAAAGATGTAATCCTCCAACCTTTAAAGTTGGTGACAGAGTTTTACTCTCCACAAAAAATCTTAGACTCCAAGTCCCCTGTAAAAAACTCGCAAACCAATTCATTGGACCTTACTCCATAACAAAGGTCATCAATCCTAATGCCGTCACTCTAAAACTACCACAAACATTAAAGATACATCCATCATTCCATGTATCGCTTCTGAAACCCTACCTTGGAACCAACACCATACAACCACAAGTCAACGACTCCCCTGTCATATCCGAACCAGATCAAACGGATTATGAAATAGAAAGAATACTTGACTCCCGGATACGTTGGAGAAGAGTTGAATATCTCGTCCACTGGAAGGGATATGGACCAGAAGAAGATTCATGGGTACAACACTCTAACCTTAATGCTCCTCATTTACTTTCTGAATGCCACACTAAATATCCAACGAAACCACGTGCAGTTGGTGGTAGGAGGACATCCTGACGGGAGGGATCTGTCATATCATTACCCCTCTAGTAGATTATATGTGGTAATATCTGTCCCTTTAAGGTTTACACAGAGGCATATCAGATCATCTATAAAAGGAGGGACTAAAGCACTGCACAGGTGCTTGATAATTGCAAATGTATGGGTAAAGCAGAGTTACTGCAACCTTTACCTATCTCCTAAATTTAGGCTTTTGAGTGTCCTTGCTAAGAAAGGTGGCTATATTGGTCACTGATTTGTTTTTGTTTTGTTTTTGAATGTCAGAAATGTATATTTGTGAATGTTGAGATGTTATATTGGTTTCACTGGTAAAAATAAATAATTGAAATGGGTATATATTTGTTTTTTGTTAAGTTGCCTAATAATTATGCACAGTAATAGTCACCTGCACACACAGATATCCCCCTAAAATAGCTAAAACTAAAAACAAACTAAAAACTACTTCCAAAAATATTCAGCTTTGATATTAATGAGTTTTTTGGGTTCATTGAGAACATGGTTGTTGTTCAATAATAAAATTAATCCTCAAAAATACAACTTGCCTAATAATTCTGCACTCCCTGTATATATATATATGTGTGTGTGTGTGTGTGTGCTTGTGTGAATGTTTTTTCATGATAGAGCATGGAATTTAACTTTCAATTTTTCACATTATTTTAATGTACTTTCTGATGTAGTAGTTCCTACTGAGTATGTACACGAGCTTGCAATGCATGCATTTTATTAGTGTGATTAGCTACTAACTCTCACATGATACAGACAGCAGGAAATAGAAGGTTCTTATGTATTTAAAGGGATAGGAAAGACAAAATTAAACTTGCATGATTCAGATAGAGCATGTATTTTTAGGACAAATATAAATTCAATTCAATATTCAAATGTGTTTTGTTCTCTTGGTATCCCATGTTGAAAAATAATACGACATATCCTACACTAGTGGGAGCTGACTGCTGATTGGTGCCTGCACACATTTGTCTCTTGTTATTGGCTAACACGATGTGTTCAGCTAGCTGTCAGTAGTGCAATGATGTTCCTTCCGCAAAGGATAACAAGAGAATGAAGCAATTTTGATAATAGAAGTTAATTGGAAAGTTGTTTGAAATAGTATGTTCTATCCAAATCATGAAAGAAAATTTTGGGGTTTCCTGTCCCTTTAATGTTCCTTTAGTAATTAATATATTTACACTAACTATATGATTATCTTGAACATATTTTGGCTTTCAAATAAGGAGTGTAAATAGACATAACTTTGAAATTGTCAGAAAAAGAAAATCTACTACTCATTTGAAGTTCAGACTAAGAGGCCTATTTATCAAATGTCTGTCGGACCTGATCCGACAGTGCGGATCAGGTCCGACAGACATCGCTGAATGCGGAGAGCAATACGCTCTTTGTATTCAGCATTGCAACGCCGCCCCCTGCAAACTCGCGGCCGCCAGCAGAGGGGTTTCAATCAACCCAATCGTACTTGATTGGGTTGAATTGTGGCGATCTCTGTCCGCTTCATCAGAGCAGGCGGACAGGGTTATGGAGCAGCGTTTTTTAGACAGCTGCTTCATAACTGCTGTTTCTGGTGAGTCTGAAACTCGCCAGAAACAAGGGCCCTCAAGCTCCATTCGGAGCTTGATAAATGGGCCTCTAAGTGTTATTTTATTGTCTTGTTATCATGCATTTCTTGATTATGCAAATCTGCTGTATTGACTGGTCCTTTAAGTATGCATATGTGGAGGGGGCATTAAAGAAACAGGCCTTGGGTAAGCAGAGTGGGTAAATCTGTCCCTGACGGCACCTTTTCTTTGCATTTTGTTTGTGATTTATTGACAGAATTTCCACATTGAGTTTTAATTTAGGATATGTGCTATAAAGACCTTTTACCTATGCTAATTGTTACTCCCTATTATTTGTTTGATGTTCAGCAGACAGTTTAGTTAATTCAATATTGATAAAAATGGAAAGCAAACCATCAAAAAGTAAGGAAAAAGGTGGCGCTAAAAAAAAATTAGAGAAAAGGACTAAGGAGCTTGAAATAGCAGGAAAGGAACCTAAGTAAATAAATTATATTTTGCAGTGGTGAGTTGAAAGTTCAGAAGTTGAACAGCAGGGGTAGGCAACCTTTAGCACTGCAGATATCATGGACTACATGTTGAATGATGCTCTTAAAGTCATAATGCTGGTAAAGCCTCATGGCAAATGTAGTACACAACATCTGCAGTGCCAAATGTTGCCTACCCCTGTTGGAGAGTATAAAAGGGACATGAAACTCTTTTTTTATAAATTGAACCAGGGGAGTTTTTATGTTTGATTTTACCTTTAAAATATTATCTTTTTGACCTAACCCCGGTCGCCCCACACCCTTCTCCGAGACAAACTATAGCTAGTGCCCTCTTTTGTCTCCCTGATTCCCACATCTCAAGCTGGAGAAATCTAGATGCAACCTATATTGTGGATTTATATGACCAGGTTAATGAATTATCCCAGAATGCAGTATGTGACAAACTACGTACCCCAGCATCTCTAAGATTCAAGACCTTTCGCTTTGCTCAATAGTAAGATCATGGGGATTCCCTAGAAAAAACCTTAGATCGGTTATGGTATGGGAGCAGAGGTGGTCACAACCCCATAAACTTAAAGGCACACTCTCCTTCCATTACGAGATTTTACTTAACTCCTCCTCTCAACATAAAATCTCTCAATATATAGCATGGGAGAAGGAATTAAACTTCACGGCTGATACTGACTCCTGGTATAGAGAACTAATTTTTACTAAGAAGTTACTGCACTGCAAGACTCTATGGGAATTGCACTATAAACTAACGGTCCGCTGGCACTTAGTTCCAGCCACATTACATAAGATATACAGTTCCCATCCTCCCACTTGTTGGAGAGGTTGTGGACAAATAGGAACCCAAGCTCATATCTGGTGGTTTTGTTCTAAGAGTACCCCAGTCTGGACCCAGATTTCTGACATTCTACACTCATTAGGTATCACGTCTACACTGAGCCCACAAACTTGCCTACTTCACCTAGACTTTCCGAACGTATCCCCCGCGCAAAAATCACTGGCCATTTACATGCTTATGTCCACTTAGCTAGAAATTGTGAAAGCCTGGAGACTCCCTGCCCCCCCCCCCCCTCCATTGCACAGATCTTAGCAACTGTTAACTTTCTCCTAAAAATGGAAGCATACTCTTACTCTGTGCAGGACAAATTAGACTTTTATTGTGAGATTTGGTCTCACTGGTGTGAAAAATTCCCCCATTGAAATACATTGAAGTGTTTTGAAGGATATGGATATCCACTGCAATTCCTCTCCCTCCCCCAGTCCCCCCCACCTTACCCCTCCCTATCACCCACTCTAATGCCTTCCTAACTTTATACTTTACTTTGGTCTGAATAAACTCTGAGAGATATGGTATATAATGTTATAATATGAAAAAAAAAGAGAAAAGCCAAATGTGAAAAGAAACATTTTTGTGAAGTTTGTTTGGAGATAGTTGGGATTATTATCCATTTATTTTATTTCTCCTTTCATATCTTGGGTTAGAGAAAGTCTCTACTTAGAATATGTTAAAAATTACTTGGAAACTTCTCCTGTAACATGTTTATTATTGTCGCTTGTTTTAGTGGGATTTATCTCACTCACGGAATTGATGCATATTCTTGTTATTTTGGAATTCTCTCAATAAAAAACTATTAAAAAATAAATAAAAAATATGATCTTTTTGCTTAAAATAAAAAACAACCTCTTCTCTCAAAGCTGCACTCACTACTGCTTCCTAAAGGGACAGTAATGTAATTTTTATTGTTTTAAAATATAGATAATCCCTTTATTACCCATTACCCAGTTTTAAATAACCAACACAGTTATATTAATATACTTTTTACCTCTGTGATTATCTTGTATCTAAGCATCTTCTGACAGCCCCCTGATCACATTACTTTTTATTTATTATCTATTAACTTGCATTTAGTACTGTGTTGTGCTAACTCTTAAATAACTCCTCAGTCGTGAATACAATGTTATCTATATGACCCACATGAACTTGTAGTCTCCTGTTGTGAAAATCAAATACAAAAAGCATGTGATAAGAGGCTGTCTTTAGTGGCTTAGAAAAGGGCAGAAATTTTAGAGCTTTACATGTCATGAAATATATTAATACTAGTCCTAAAGCCCATTCACACGGGCCATTTTTTGCAGTACAGCAGTCCCACCCCTTGCGCTCTCTCCCTCCCCTCTCTTTTGTGCTCTCTCTCGCTCCACCTCTCTTTTTTCTCTCTCTACCACCTCTCTTTGGCTCTCTCTATCCCCCCTCTCTTTTGTTCTCTCTCCTCTCTCTTTTTGCTCCCTCTCTCCCCCCTCTCTTTTTCTTTCTCTCCCCCCTCTTTTTTGCTCTCCCCCCCTTTTGCGCTCTCTCTCTCTTCCTCTCTCTCTTCCCCTCTCTTTTGCTCTCTCCCCCCTATCTTTTGCGCTCTCTCACCTCTCTCTTTTGCGCTCTCTCCTCCCTCTCTTTTGTGCTCTCTCTCGCCATTCCTTTCTTTTGCACTCTCTCTCTCCCCATCCCTCTCTTTCGTGCTCTCTCTCCCCATCCCTCTCTTTTGCTCTGTCTCTCTCCCCATCCCTCTCTTTTGCTCGGTCTCTCTCCCCATCCCTCTCTTTTGCTCGGTCTCACTCCCCATCCCTCGCTTTTGCTCTGTCTCTCTCCCCATCCCTCTCTTTTGCTCTGTCTCTCTCCCCCATCTCTCTCTTTTGCTCTGTCTCCCTCTCTCCCACACCTCTCTTTTTCTCTGTCTCCCACACCTCTCTTTTGCTCTGTCTCTCTCTCTCTCTCTCCCACACCTCTCTTTTGCTCTGTCTCTCTCTCTCTCTCTCTCTCACTCGCTCTGTCTCTCTCTCCCACACCTCTTTTGCTCTGTCTGTCTCTCCCACCCCTCTCTTTTCCTCTGTCTCTCTCTCTCCCACCTCCCCCCGCAACGGCATATCTGAGTTGATCCTAAAGGCCAGGTATGTTTGTCCTCGCGTAGTCTCTACTGTGCATAACTGCATCTGACAAACATACCTGGCCTTTTATTATATAGGATAATAATATAATGTTGGTTGTGCAAAGCTGAGGAATGGATAGTAAAGGCGTTATCTATGTTTTGAACAATAACAATTTTAGTGTAGACTGTCCCTTTAAGGTGAATATGAATCTTATACAAGTAAATACAGATACAATTTAAACAGTGGCGGCTCGTGGGCTATTCAAATGGGGGTTCACAATGCATGAACTAGGCATATATATATATATATATATATATATATATATATATATATATATATATATATATATATATATATATATATATATATATATATATAAAGGTACAAGTAGAATGTGGCCACTCAGAATACTGAGTAGACACAAGCGTTACTCTGAAGTAGGCGCTAGTCAGGAGTGGGTAGGATATAATGGCAGCTATATAAGACAAATACTGGTTGAGATATATAACCCCAGTCAGTAAGAGTAAATGTGAGTACAAGGATTAAACAGCGCCTATATATCCACTAAAGCATAAGATATGTATAGTAATAAAGATGAAAAATAATAATAATAAACAAGACAGTTCTTGTAAGTCTTTAAAGTGTGTTTAGTCCGTGGTGGATCTCCAACATACAGTTGATATGAAGTAGTAGATGGTATTAAATACCCTTACCAGATATTACCCCAATCTAATGAGGTAAGTATGCCGCACTGGGGGTATGTGTAGATAGTATGATCTCCTCCTTGTATCCAAATGAGATGGCTATTCCAGTTTCGTTAGCCTCCTGGAGTATGTAGGGGTGTGCTTCTGATGGTAAAGGTATCCCTTGAGCTTCCTGTGTAGATTAGCCTCTTGGAGTACTTCGCTGTCTCGGTATAAACTTTCTCCGGGCGTAAGGATACTAAAGTTGAGTATCGTGCTAACGCCAGCAAATTCTACTATCCAACAGCTCCAGAAACAGACTGCCCAGCAGCGGCAGCAGTATCAATCTGCCTGGTAGCTCAGTCAGGTGACTTTCCTATCTCGAGAGCGTGACGTCAGCACCTGACTGAGCTACCAGGCAGATTGATTCTGCTGCCGCTGCTGGGCAGTCTGTTTCTGGAGCCGTTGGATAGTAGAATTCGCTGGCGTTAGCACGATACTCAACTTTAGTATCCTTACGCCGGAGAAAGTTTATACAGAGACAGCGAAGAACTCCAAGAGGCTAACCACTAATCTACACAGGAAGCTCAAGGGATACCTTTACCATCAGAAGCACATCCCTACATACTCCAGGAGGCTAACGAAACTGGAATAGCCATCTCATTTGGATACAAGGAGGAGATCATACTATCTACACATACCCCCAGTGCGGCATACTTACCTCATTAGATTGGGGTAATATCTGGTAAGGGTATTTAATACCATCTACTACTTCATATCAACTGTATGTTGGAGATCCACCACGGACTAAACACACTTTAAAGACTTACAAGAACTGTCTTAATCCTGCGCTGTTTAATCCTTGTACTCATATATATATATATATATATATATATATATATATATATATATATATATATACAGGGAGTGCAGAATTATTAGGCAAGTTGTATTTTTGAGGATTAATTTTATTATTGAACAACAACCATGTTCTCAATGAACCCAAAAAACTCATTAATATCAAAGCTGAATAGTTTTGGAAGTAGTTTTTAGTTTGTTTTTAGTTATAGCTATTTTAGGGGGATATCTGTGTGTGCAGGTGACTATTACTGTGCATAATTATTAGGCAACTTAACAAAAAACAAATATATACCCATTTCAATTATTTATTTTTACCAGTGAAACCAATATAACATCTCAACATTCACAAATATACATTTCTGACATTCAAAAACAAAACAAAAACAAATCAGTGACCAATATAGCCACCTTTCTTTGCAAGGACACTCAAAAGCCTGCCATCCATAGATTCTGTCAGTGTTTTGATCTGTTCACCATCAACATTGCGTGCAGCAGCAACCACAGCCTCCCAGACACTGTTCAGAGAGGTATACTGTTTTCCCTCCTTGTAAATCTCACATTTGATGATGGACCACAGGTTCTCAATGGGGTTCAGATCAGATGAACAAGGAGGCCTTGTCATTAGATTTTCTTCTTTTATACCCTTTCTTGCCAGCCACGCTGTGGAGTACTTGGACGCGTGTGATGGAGCATTGTCCTGCATGAAAATCATGTTTTTCTTGAAGGATGCAGACTTCTTCCTGTACCACTGCTTGAAGAAGGTGTCTTCCAGAAACTGGCAGTAGGACTGGGAGTTGAGCTTGACTCCATCCTCAACCCGAAAAGGCCCCACAAGCTCATCTTTGATGATACCAGCCCAAACCAGTACTCCACCTCCACCTTGCTGGCGTCTGAGTCGGACTGGAGCTCTCTGCCCTTTACCAATCCAGCCACGGGCCCATCCATCTGGCCCATCAAGACTCACTCTCATTTCATCAGTCCATAAAACCTTAGAAAAATCAGTCTTGAGATATTTCTTGGCCCAGTCTTGACGTTTCAGCTTGTGTGTCTTGTTCAGTGGTGGTCGTCTTTCAGCCTTTCTTACCTTGGCCATGTCTCTGAGTATTGCACACCTTGTGCTTTTGGGCACTCCAGTGATGTTGCAGCTCTGAAATATGGCCAAACTGGTGGCAAGTGGCATCTTGGCAGCTGCACGCTTGACTTTTCTCAGTTCATGGGCAGTTATTTTGCGCCTTGGTTTTTTCACACGCTTCTTGCGACCCTGTTGACTATTTTGAATGAAACGCTTGATTGTTCGATGATCACACTTCAGAAGCTTTGCAATTTTAAGAGTGCTGCATCCCTCTGCAAGATATCTCACTATTTTTGACTTTTCTGAGCCTGTCAAGTCCTTCTTTTGACCCATTTTGCCAAAGGAAAGGAAGTTGCCTAATAATTATGCACACCTGATATAGGGTGTTGATGTCATTAGACCACACCCCTTCTCATTACAGAGATGCACATCACCTAATATGCTTAATTGGTAGTAGGCTTTCGAGCCTATACAGCTTGGAGTAAGACAACATGCATAAAGAGGATGATGTGGTCAAAATACTCATTTGCCTAATAATTCTGCACTCCCTGTATATATATATATATATATATATATATATATATATATATATATATATATATATATATATATATATATATATATATATATATATATATATATAATCCAGTTAGTTTAATAATATGGGAGATCTCAGGTGTAATCTGGTTCAGTTAGTGGTAATCATATTATAAATAATCTGAATGTGTTATGTATAGTATGTATATGTGTGTGAATGTGTATATGTGTATACTTTATGTGTATACTGTATGTGTGAGAATGTGTATTTGTGTAGTGTATTTTGTTTAGTGTGTGTGTGTATGTTTGTGTTTATGGATAGTATGTGTGTGAATGTGTAGTGTGTGTGTGTGTGTGTGTGTGTGTGTCTCTGTGTCATTGATGACAAACATTATTGATTTAACCAACAACACAGATGGGGCCTACGGAATAGACTGGCAAAATGTTAACTTGTATAATTTTGTTGCAAACCTGTAAGATTTTTTGATGACACAGTGAGATTTACAAATTCTGGAGAACCAACCCTAAATACTGTGTCACACAGTCTCATAGTGTGATCTCTGTGTTGGATATATAGATTTGTAGGTCAACAATTTCAGCAAGTTTGTTTTTCAGCTTTCTGTTCTGCCTTACAGCTGCTATGTGTACCTTTTCTCCTAGTATAACTAAATATTAGTATTTGGAGCAGTATTTTTTATATCATTATCACTATTACTGTTCATCTAGTATTGTCTGCAGCACAAGTAGTACAATAAAACCAGCATTGCACAAAAGGGTTAAAGAGAACTTCTGTGCAAAGCTGGTTTTATTGCACTACTTGTGTGGCAGACAATACTAGATGTGTCCAACCTGTGGAGACACATAAACACACTATCTATTTATTTCAGTAAATAATACTTGTTATCTGAAGAGTCTTGAACTTGAAATGTCACTAATGAGTAAGATTTCATTAGCTAAGTCTTAGATTCCTCTAAAAAGTTAATTAAATGTTTATAGAAAGTATATGACAGTATACAGGGGCATGTTACTGGGACGAAAATTATCAATTCTAGGATTGATGAATTGTACACCTATATAGCACTCATTCCCTAATTGATAGTGGCAAAGATTGGACAAGATGTGGGTGTCCTGGGAGGAGGGAGTGCGTAGGGATTTATTAAAATATAACCTTTATTGGTAATTTAAAATAAAAGACAAACACAATCTACATACATACTTTATTAAAAACACAGGATTAGGTCTGTTTGGGTTTTATCCGATATTCACGGAATACAATTAGTGGTTATAGCATACATTGGGAGTGACTTAACTTAATAGTAAGTCTCAAGTCAGGACAATCTCAGCGATTATGTAATATTCTGATGTTCTTGGAACTTACATCGTATTGGTAGAGCTAGTTTTGCTATAATATTAACTCTATTATTAATGTGTGTTGTCTGTGACTCACAGTTCAATTCAAATTGTAATATTAGGTGTATTATATGCTAATATCCAATTGTCTCACCAAAATGTATTCAAAATTTCTGTTGGTGTTGGATTATATTGTTATTACATATTATATTACATTTAGTATACAGCTTTGTGTGACAATGTCTAGTTAACTTGCAATTCTATTACTTATGTTATACGTTTTTACAAATATCTTGGTCTGCTGTTGTTGTAAATATTATATGCTGGGTGCCGTTTTTAGATAGGCTCTAGATGAATTTAGACAGACAGTGTTGTCTATATAGAATGTGATTGCACTTGTCAATAAGCTATCAGGTTAGCCCCTGTATAGTCTGTTATCGTATATATTTATAAACACTTTAGTCTGCTGTAATATGCTGCTTATTCCACCACAAGAAGGTTTAATATGTTGCTGAAATTTTGTTGAATTTTTGGGGGTTAATATCCATTTGAGATATAATATTATCTTATTAAAATGCAACTACATCTGGTTGTATGTGGACTGGGTTTTCCATGAATAGTTTCTTCAGGTGGTCGAAGGCATATTGGACAGCTGTAGTCCAGGTGAAAGAGGAACCGGTTTTGGTTAGGGCTGTGATAGGGGTGCATATGGGGTGCGTTTGCATATGGGGTGCGTTTGTAGAAGTTAGCGAAGCCAATGAATTGTTGCACCATACATTTGGTGTTAGGCACAGGCCAGTTGATGCTGGTCTGTATTTTCTTTGGGTCCATCTTTATGTGACCTGGTGACAGAATGTACCCCAGAAACATGATTGTGTCCACTTCAAACGTGCATTTCTCCAGTTTTCCATATAGGTGGTGCTGTCCAAGGCAGGCTAGTATGGTTTTTACATGTCTTTTGTGTGTGGCCAATGAAGGGGAGAAGATGAGGATGTCATTCAGATACACCACAAGAAAGGTGTCCAGAAGATCCCTGAAGACATCATTGATGAAGTACTGGAATGTACCAATGCCATGCATTGCAGAGCCTGAAGAGCATGACGGTGTACTTGAAGTGGCTATAGTGGGAACAGAAGGTGGTCTTCCACTAGTGACCATCCTTACTTCTGACGAGGTTGTAGGCCCCCCTGAGGTCGATTTTTGTGAAGATCCATGCTTCTTTTATCCTGTTTTTTAATTTATTTATGTGTTGATGTGTATATTTATGTAGCAAAGTTTTAAAAGTTCTCCATATATCCTCTGATTTTTATTTGAAGATATTTTGTCCCAATTTAAGCTATTTTAGGGTTTCCTTAAATCATTGAGCCCTTTGCATACCTGGGCATTCTCTATTATTGAGTACTTGTCTTAGAGCTAAATCAGCTGTCTAAAATGGGAGTATTGTTGCTTGCAACATTTTACACATATTGGAAACAGTATAATTCTATGGGACTGTTTGATTTCTCACTCAAGGGGGTCAATTTACTAATGTGCGAGCGGACATGATACGATGTAGCGTATCATCTCCGCTGCACATCAATAAATGCCGACAGCATACACTGTCGACATTTATCATTGCACCAGCAGTTCTTGTGAACTGCTGGTGCAATACCGCCCCTGCAGATTTGCGGCCGCTAACAGGGGGTGTCAATAAACCCGATCGTATCCGATCAGGTTGATTTCTGTCCGCCGCCTCAGAGCAGGCGGACAGGTTATGCAGCAGCGGTCATAACATGGGGCATTAAGCTCTGTACAGAGCTTGATAAATTGACCCCAAGGTCTTTGTTTTTATACTCTGCTGCAATATCATCCTAGATTATTCAGTCTGTGCACAGTGTAAAGTATATATACTGTTTTTCACTTTTTATTTAGTTTAAATATCAACCACTGTAATGTATATTATTAATTTGTTTAATTATTTACAAGTCATTTATTTAATTAACATATTACATATATTTTTTATTAAGAAAGGTCTTCTCCAGAATGTCTGTTTCCCAGCTAACAATGGATTGCAAAATTCTCTCTGCCAAAGATACTCTTGAGAGAGATAAGTATCATATTAGTCAGCCTGCGTGATAACACTGGTGACTTTTCAAGATCAAAAGGAATCTTTTATAGGCCTTCAGACTGCTCTATATATTTCATTTAGAAACATTCACTTTAGCATATGGTCAAGCATATAGTCACCATGGAGTAATCATGAATCATTTTTTATTTATGGGATTTTTCTTTACAGTTGAGAACTTGCTGAAAACTTTGCACTAAATCATAAAAAAAACTGTAATGTAAAGTTAAACATTACATAAAAAGGTATTAATAAATATAAAGGGGCCTATCTATCAAGCTGTCAACCGCAAATACGGCGGAATTTCGCATCATAATTGTTGTGAGATTGATCCAACCTAATTATCAAAGCCTCAAGACCGACAAAAGTTGAAATTTGTGACATAACATACGATCCGCCGGTCTCAATCCGACGCAGATCGATGCTTAAGTCATTACAGATGTTCTGAATACACATTTGGCTCTATCTGACACTTTTTCACAGTTATCAATCTTCTAACAGGTACGCTTGTGGCTATTCCGACCCAGGGTACCTGGTTTTTAATCCGCCACCCTTGAGGCCGCAGTTGTCATAGAAATCAATGGGAGTATGAAGGCAGCGAAAGCTTATGTTTGTTGCTGCAAGAGAATGAAGTATACCCCATTGATTTCTATGGTAGAAAACAAGTAACATTTACACCTAACACCCTAACATAAACCCAGAGTCTAAACACCTCTTATCTGCCACCACTGACATTGCCACCACCTACATAATGTTATGAACCCCTAATATGCTGCTCCTGACATCGTCCGCCACCTACATAATGTTATTAACCCCTATCCCGCCGCTCCCCGACACTGCCTCCACTAAATAAACGTATTAACCCCGAAACCTCTGGCCTCCCACATCACTACCACTAACTAAGCCTATTAACCCCTAAACCGTCAGCCCCCCACATCGCCAAAAACTAACTTAAGCTATTAACCCATAAACCTAACAACCCCTTAACTTTAAATTAAAATTACAAGATCCCTATCTTAATATAAATTAAAACTTACCTGTATAATTAAAAGAAACTATTTTAAACTATTAATTAACCTACCCTAACTATTATAATACAATTAAATTAAACTACCAAGTAAATAAAATAAATTACATATTAAAAAACCTAACCCTACTCAAATTATTTAAATATACTATTAAACATTATTAAAAGTACTAAGTTACAAAAAAAACAAACATTAAGTTACAAAAAACAAACACTAAATTACGAAAAATAAAAAAAACGAATTGTCAAAAATAAAAGCATTTCAATCAGCCAATATGATTAGAGCTTCTAAAATCCTATTGGATGTTCCAATCAGCCAATAGGATTGACCCCTATCCTATTGGCTGTTCCAATCAGCCAATAGAATGAGAGCTCAAATCCTATTGGCTGATTGGAACAGTCAATAGAATGAAAGCTGCTCAAATCCTATTGGCTGATTGGAACAGCCAATAGGATTTTAGCAGCTCTAATCCTATTGGCTGATTGAAATCTTTCAGCCAATAGGAATGCAAGGGATGTCATCTTGGATGGCTTTACTTGCATTGAAGTTCCAGTTTACGGTGGCGACCGTATGAAGAGGATGCTCCGCACCGGATGTCTTCAGGATGGAGCCGCTCCGCGCCGAATGGATGAAGATAGAAGATGCCGTCTGGATGAATACTTCTTGCCGCCTGGATGAGGACATCTCCGGTTGGATGAAGATGGAAGAGGCCGCTCATATGAAGACTTCTTGCCGCCTGGATGAGGACTTCTCCGGCTGGATGGATCCTTCAAGTGGGACTTCAAGAACTGTAAGTGGATCGTAGGGGGTTAGTGTTAGGTTTTTTTAAGGGTTTTTTGGGTGGGTTTATTTTTAGATTAGGGTCTGGGCATGTAAAAGAGCTAAATGCCCTTTTAAGGGCAATGCCCATACAAAAGCCCTTTTCAGGGCAATGGGGAGCTTAGGTTATTTTAGGGGGTTGGTTGTTTGGGTGGTGGGTTTTACTTTTGGGGGGTGTTTGTATTTTTTTTTACAGGTAAATGAGCTGATATCTTTGGGGCCTTTGATAGTTTAATGGCCATTGGTAGTTTATTGTAGGCTGGGGGGGTTATTTTTTGGGGGGCTTTTCTATTTTGATAGGGCTATTAGATTAGCTGTAGTTTTTTTTTTTATAATTTGTTTTTTTATTTTCGTAGTTTAGTGTTTGTTTGTTTTCTGTAACTTAGTACAGTACTTTTAATAATGTTTAATAGTATATTTAAATAATTTGAGTAGGGTTAGGTTTTTTTAATATGTAATTTATTTTATTTAATTGGTAGTTTAATTTAGTTGTAGTATAATAGTTAGGGTAGATTAATTAATAGTTTAAATAATTTATTTTAATTCTACAGGTAAATTTTAATTTATATTAAGATAGGGATCTTGTAATTTTTATTTAAAGTTAGGAGGTTGTAAGGTTTAGGGCTTAATAGCTTAATTTAGTTTTTGGCAATGTGGGGGGCTGACAGTTTAGGGGCTAATAGGTTTAGTTAGTGGTAGTGATGTGGGAGGCCAGAGGTTTAGGGGTTAATATATTTATTTAGTGGAGGTGGTGTCAGGGAGCGACGGGATAGGGGTTAGTAACTTTATTTAATTTGTGGCAGTGTCTGGGAATGGCGGGGATAGGGGTTAATAACTTTATTTAGGTTGCAGCAGTGTTGGGGAGCGACAGGATAGGGGTTAATAAATTTATTTAGGTTGTGGCAGTGTCAGGGAGTGGCGGGATAGGGGTTAAACATTTTAGTATAGTGGTGGCATGTAGTGACAGGGTATAAATAAAGTTGTGAAAAAGCCAAATAGACGCGAGATCGATGACTGCTAGTTAACAAGAGTCCGATGCTCATCGTACTTGGTGCGCGTCTTTTTGCCAGCTTTTTTTATAAATAAGGAGAGCGTATTGAGATCCGCGACCACAATGTTAGGCGATGTTAGGCGAGCGTATTGATGCCGGTGAATGCAACAAAGTTGACAGCTTGATACATATCCCCCAAAATGTCATCTTGTGTTACGTATGCATTTTATAGAATTGTTGCCATTTTAAAATGGATCCTTGTTCTGGTCAAAAATGTATAATATATAAAATATAAATGGAAAAGCATTGTATTTGTTACTTTTGCATTCATTACCTATTGATGAGGTAAAAGAGCCACACATGCGGCTAGATTACGAGTTTGGCATTAGAAGCTGTGCGGTGCTAACGAGCAGTTTATGCTCACCGCTCACTTACAGACAGCGCTGGTATTACGGATTTTCACAACCCAGACAAGAAGTGAGCGTTGAGCAAAATTTTGCTTCTTTCCGCACTCCAATACCAGCGCTGCTTACGTTAGCGGTGAGCTGATGTAACGTGCTCATGCATGATTTCCCCATAGGAATCAACGGGAAGAGCCGGCTGAAAAAAAGTCTAACATCTGCAAAAAAGCAGCGTAAAACTCCTTAACGCAGCCCCATTTCCTATGGGGAAATACATTTTATGTCTACACCTAACACCCTAACATGAACCCCAAGTCTTAACACCCCTAATCTTACACTTATTAACCCCTAATCTGCTGCCCCCGACATTGCCACAACCTACATTATATTATTAACCCCTAATCTGCCGCTCCGGACACCGCTGCCACCTACATTATACTTATGAACCCCTAATCTGCTGCCCCCAACATCGCCAACACCTACATTATATTTATTAACCCCTAATCTGCCACCCCAATGTTGCCGCCACTATATTAAAGTTATTAACCCCTAAACCTAAGTCTAATCCTAAACCTAACACCTCCTAACTTAAATATAATTAAAAGAAATCTAAATAAAATTACTATAATTAACTAAATTATTCCTATTTAAAACTAAATACTTACCTGTAAAATAAACCCTAAAAGTTACATTGTATCTAGCTTAGGGTTTATTTTTATTTTACAGGCAAGTTTGTATTTATTTTAACTAGGTAGAATAGTTACTAAATAGTTATTAACTATATAATAACTACCTAGCTAAAATAAATACAAAGTTACCTGTAAAATAAAACCTAACCAAAGTTTCAATTACACCTAACACTATACTATAATTAAATTAATTCCCTAAATTAAATACAATTAAATAAAATTATCTAAAGTACAAAAACAAACAAGCACTAAATTACAGAAAATAATAAACAAATTACAATATTTTTCAACTAAGTCCCCCTAACAAAATAAAAAATTCCCCCCAAATAAAAAAGCCCTACCTTACACTAAATTACAAATAGCCCTTAAAAGGGCCTTTTGCGGGTCATTGCCCCAAAGTAAGCAGCTCTCTTACCTGTAAAAAAAATTACAAATCCCCCCAACATTAAAACCCACCACCCACACAACCAACCCTACTCTAAAATCCACCCAATACCCCCTTAAACAAACCTAACACTAACCCCTTGAAGATCATCTTACCGGGAGAAGTCTTTACCCAACCGGGCCGAAGTCCTCAACGAAGCCGGGAGAAGTCTTCATCCAAGCTGGGCGAAGTGGTCCTCCAGACAGGCAGAAGTCTTCATCCAGACGGCATCTTCTATCTTCATGCATCCAGTGCGGAGCAGGTCCATCTTCAAGACATCCGACACGGAGCATCCTCTTCAATCGACAGCTAACACAGAATGAAGGTACCTTTAGTGACGTCATCCAAGATGGTGTCCCTTCAATTCCGATTGGCTGATAGAATTCTATCTGCCAATCAGGAATTAAGGTAGAAAAAATCCTATTGGCTGATACAATCAGCCAATTGGAATTGAAGGGACGCAATCTTGGATGACGTCACTTAAAGGTACCTTCATTCTGTGTTAGCTGTCGATTGAAGAGGATGCTCCATGTCGGATGTCTTGAAGATGGACCTGCTCCACGCCGGATGTATGAAGATAGAAGATGCCGTCTGGATGAAGACTTCTGCCCGTCTGGAGGACCACTTCGCCCGGCTTGGATGAAGACTTCTCCCGACTTCGTTGAGGACTACGGCCCGGTTGGGTTAAGACTTCTCCCGGTAAGGTCATCTTTAAGGGGATAGTGTTAGGTGTTTTAAGGGGGTATTTGATGGGTTTTAGAGTAGGGTTGGTTGTGTGGGTGGTGGGTTTTAATGTTGGGGGGGATTTGTAATTTTTTTTACAGGTAAGAGAGCTGATTACTTTGGGGCAATGCCCCGCAAAAGGCCCTTTTAAGGGCTATTTGTAATTTAGTGTAGGGTAGGGCTTTTTTCATTGGGGGGGGTTATTTTGTTAGGGGGATTAGATTAGGTGTAATTAGATTAAAAATATTGTAATTTGTTTATTATTTTCTGTAATTTAGTGGGGGTATTTTTGTACTTTAAATAATTTTATATAATTATATTTAATTGTATTTAATTTAGGGAATTAATTTAATTATAGTTTAGTGTTAGGTGTAATTGTAACTTAGGTTAGGTTTTATTTTACAGGTAACTTTATATTTATTTTAGCTAGGTAGTTAATAAATAGTTAATAACTATTTAGTAACTTTTCTACCTAGTTAAAATAAATACAAACTTGCCTGTAAAATAAAAATAAACCCTAAGTTAGATACAATGTAACTATTAATTATATTGTAGCTAGCTTAGGGTTTATTTTAAAGGTAAGTATTTAGTTTTAAATAGGAATTACTTAGTTAATGATAGTAATTTTATTTAGATTTATTTAAATTATATTTAAGTTAGGGGGTGTTAGGGTTAGGGTTAAACTTAGATTTAGGGGTTAATAACTTTAATATAGTGGCGGCGACGTTGGGGGTGGCAGATTAGGGGCTAATAAATGTAGGTAGGAGGCGTTGATGTTAGGGAAGGCAGATTAGGGGTTAATAATATTTAACTAATGTTTGTGAGGCAGGAGTGCGGCGGTTTAGGGGTTAATATATTTATTATAGTGGGGGGGTGTCCGGTTCGGCAGATTAGGGGTTAAAAAATGTATTTTAGTGTTTGCGATGTGGGGGGCCTTGGTTTAGGGGTTAATAGGTAGTTTATGGGTGTTAGTGTACTTTTTAGCACTTTAGTTAAGAGTTTTATGCTACGGCGTTGTAGTGTAAAACTCTTAACTACTGAATTTAAAATGCGGTACCAGTCTTGACAGGAGAGGGTCTACCGCTCACTTTTTGGCAGACTTGTAATACCGGCGCTATGCAAGTCTCATTGAAAAAATAGGATACGCAATTGACGTAAGTGGATTTACGATATTTCCAAGTCTGGCCAAAAAAGTGAGAGGTACACCTGTACCTTCAAGACTCTTAATACCAGCGGGCGTTAAACAGCAGCATTGGGACCAGCCAACGCTGTTTTTTAAGACTAACGCAAGACTCGTAATCTAGCCGATAGTTTTCACAAATAAATTAAAGTGAATAAAATTTGAAATGTACATAGGTGAATTTAAATTTTAAATGTAAGCATTTTTTAAATATACATCCCTTAGCAAAATGCTTCTAGTAAAATGTATTATTATTTCTAAGTGGCATATGCACATATGTGGTGTGCACCAGTATTCCAGCTCAGACAGCTAGTAGTGGTGAGTAGTGTGTCCGCGGAGACTTAATTTGTGTCATACACGCCACTGCTGACTCTCTAAGAAGGTGTGGTGTTTGAATGCTGGTGCACGGGCCCACACAGCATATGTGCATATGCCGCTGAAAAACCGTAATAACTTTTACTAGAAGCATTTTTGCAAAAATTATTCTATTTAGAATTCAAATGCACCCATGCATATTTCGAATTTGTCCTTTCTATCCATTTAATCTTAACTGTGTTTTCTAATAAATTCAACTTTAACCCTAATCATTTAGGCTACACATCATTGTCCAGTTGCGGTGTGTGTGAAAATTGCCCTCTTGCTGCTGTTCCTTTCCTCTTAGCCACAACTGAATTATATGTGCCCATCTCCACCCAAAGAACAACTGCAACTCCATTCACCGAGACTCCACTCACAGTACACTCGTGATTTGGCTAACACACATCTACAACTTTGCCCTCCTGGTCCCAGTGAATGTATGAAATGCTGGTAATTTAGTGTCTGTCTCCTTCTCAGATTGTCATTTCTAAAACCACCCCTGTCTAGAAATATGTCCTACAGTTGAAAATCTGCCACTGTTCATGCCCTTTCAAAAACTGAGATTGCTAAAAGCCAATGAGACAATAATTATGAGATCTTAAATAATTATCAACACCCCTGTACTATCAGTTTGAGAGCAATGCTAAATTACCTGGAAAATATACCTTAAGAAATATGGCACTTTTCAAAATATGTCTAGCAGACTATTGCCTAGATTACAAGTGGAGTATTGAAAAACCTCCCATTTTTACTTTTTACTGGAGGTTTGATAGCATGGCCACCCTAAATCCCTTTTCTAATAAACTTCAAAGGGGCATGATACAAAACTCAGTTCCTGGCTTTTACTCGAGCGCTAAACTAAAGTTGCACTAAACCAAAGGTGGACTTTAAAAAGAAGAAATAGTGAAGTTTTTTTGTGCAGATGGTGAGGGTCCACAATTTATTACTCAAGGGAATTACTCTTCTTTAGCACCAGGAGGAGACAAAGATTTCCAAACCCCAAGAGCTCCATAAAACCCCTCCCATCTGTCTGGCACCTCATTCATGTCTTTGCCTCCAGTGGAGGAGATTGAAAAATGAAGACCTGAATTTGATTCTTCAGTGATAGGGAATCTCAGGCAGAGTTGAGGCCCATTTTTTCTCAGAGCTACTTCAAGTCTGTATACCCTGCAACCTGTTATACAAGCCAGTCTGTACTGTGAACTGCTTTTCCAAGTCTGTGTACCTTGCAATTTGCTATATCAAGTACCTGAGTATCCTGTGGCATTGCTATCCCAAGTACCTGAGTATCCTGTAGCATTGTTATCCCTTTCTGTCGCAAGAAATGTGCCAAAAGTAAGGATTATAGGATCAAGTGTAATACTTCTGAAATCCCTTTTCTCTCCAGAAATACTGAAATATTTAGAGACTTATCTACAGAACCCCAATCCTACTGGTATTCTCCCTCTAAGATGTCTGCTTCAGAGAAGTACACTATGTTACCAGAAGCTCAGTCATGATGAAAAGTACATTTCATGGACTTTGTTTCTACAGCGGGGGCTCTGGACATAATATATCTTTTTGTCCTGTAAGACCCCCCCCCAAAAAAAAAAAATATATCTGCTCCTGTAAGTGACCTTTGCTCTTTTACAGAAGTAACTGCAAGGATTAGATCTGACTTTAGTACTTTTACAGACTCTCCAGCAACTGAGACATACAGTGGGTATTGAAAATAATCACATTTTGTTGCTTTGCAGTCTGAAATAAAGACAGACACAGTTTTTGTTTATCCAGTTGTAATTACTCAGTGCAATTTATAACATCCAAGTGAAAGATATAACACCATCATGTCAGGCAAAAATAAGTCAACTCAAAAACAAAATCACTGTGTTGGAAAAAGGATCACACCCTAGTGTCAATATTTTGAAGAACCACATTTTGATATAATTACAGCCTTTAGTCTGTTGGAATATGTACACAAAAAAGAAAATTATTAACCTGTTAAAACACAAACAATAATAAATCAAACAAAAAACAATGTGTTAGTGCAAAAAGGATATGTCCAAAAAATCAATTGGAGACTAAATCCCAATTTCAAATGTGCATAAGTGATCCAAGGGATAACTTCTTAGTGGAGATGAATGCTACAGTCAAACTCCAAGGGTTAACCTCAGCTAAAACAGATCAATGCTGCCAATAGTGAAGTCCTGGGAGACTACAGGGTTAATTCACATGTAAGTTGTATACTCACATACTGCAGAGCTTCACATCAAGCTCTAGATATAAAAGCAATTGAAGACTCCAGCAGGAGCAGATAGAAGTGAACTCAGATGAATGTTTATTAAAATATGTGTTAAAATCATAGGGGGTTACAGAGAACCACCACAGCTAGAACTTCTGTATATTACACAGACTGTATATTGCAAACTTTGTCTATGATTACGGTTTGCAGTTCAGAAGATTGGTCTCTGCTCACAACGTGACATCACAAGCTCAAATCCAATAATCATTTCACCAAATAGTGATTTGTCTTTTTCAAGGATCCTTAAAAAAGCCAAGTGACTATTTAGTGAAACGATCACATGCACACAATGACCACTGTTTGTCATAAATTCCTGCAACTGCTTTAGAGTTGCTGTGGGCCTCTTGGTAGCCTCTCTGACCAGTTTCCTCCTGGCTCTTTCATCCAGTTTGGAGCGACGTCCTGACCCAGAGAGGGTCTGTGTTGTACCAAATAATAAAATATGAATAGGTACAAAATGTGTACTGGGATGTACCTTGTTAAATCCCAGTACACATTTTGCACCCATTCATATTTGATTTTACGTATTGTTTTATAGAGCTATAATTAGATGCCGGTATCACCATTTTGTACTAATAAATATTTGTTAACTAGTCGATTTATTATCTTTATGCCCTAATAAATAATTAGTCTATTTTTAACTACAATATTGTTTTTTATCTATTTTACTCCTCTAGTTACCCCTTATTATTTCTTCATTTGTAGTGTTTTATTTATACACCTTGATATATACAAAGGAGATCTCTTTCAGCTTCCCTTATTTATTTTGTATGCAATTTTTTGGGTTATCAGCATTAGAGGACTGTTAACCATTAAGGGATTAGCTAAGAGAGAGAGACCCTTTCTAGTGTTGTATCTCAAATATTACTTTTTCGTTTACCATAGTTCTGCACCCTCTTCTGGAAATGTTTGGAACAGCATCCATCAAAATCCACGACTATGAGGCCTATTTATCAAAGGTCTTGCGGACCTGATCTAACAGTGCGGATGAGGTCATCAAGACCTCGCTGAATGTGGAGAGCAATACGCTCTCCGTATTCAGCATTGCACCAGCAGCTCACAAGAGCTGCTGGTGCAATGCTGCCTCCTGCAGACTCGCGGCCAATGGGCAGCCAGCAGGGAGGTGTCAATCAACCCGATCATACTCGATCGGGTTGAATTGTGGCGGTTCCTGTCTGCCTGCTTAGAGCAGGCGGACAGGGTTATGGAGCAGCGGTCTTTAGACCGCTGCTTCATAACTGCTGTTTCTGGCGAGTCTGAAGACTCGCCAGAAACACGGGGCATCAAGCTCTGTACGGAGCTTGATAAATGGGACTCTATAAGTTGTTCCACATATTCAACAGCAGAAGACTTGTACCTCAACAACTGTGTTTCTAACTTCTTTGGATGTCAAACATACAGTATGTCTTATTCCTATCCCACCAAAGACGATGGGTCACATGATAAACAGAACATTGTTCAAACTGCAATATTGAAAAAAAAGCCCTGCAACTCCTAATTTCCTGTTCAGTCTCCACAAGTCAGTCATTACAGAAAATTAAAAGGACAGTTTTAATTCTGTGCACAGACAGGAACCTCTCCTAAATGGTTCTTCTAACTACATAATACCTCCAGAATGCACATTTGATTCTGATGGGACTCTGGTGAGGTGTAAAGATCTCCAACTATATGAAGAAGCTAAAGCCATCCAGTGGCTGTCTTTGATTACAGCTGTATACCTGTATAGATACATAATTATACATAGTTATAGATATATACATATATATAGGAATATGTATTTACAAATACTAAGAACATGTGCTCATATATAGACATATATACATAGATACATACTTATCTATCATTATACATGTATATGCATGAATCTCAATGATCAAGCCCTTTGCCTGCTTTATTTTTCTAACACCTAAAACCTCATATCTTTGAGCCTTTATAACTTTTTATTGCAATTTTCTAAAATAATGTTTATTATATGGTGTTGCACAACATTGCAGAACATTGGAATGTGTAATATTTACAGTAAATACACAGTATAACACTTAAATATAAATATTGCATAAATATGTTTTTATCTACTTAACTGCAAAGGGCTCCAATGCATATATACTGTATGCACTGTATATATATATTATACTGTATGTGTTTAAATGTCTATCTTTAAACATGTATATGTATGTATCTTAATGTTAAAGCCCTTTGTCTGCTTTTTTTCCAATACCTGAAACCTAATATCTTTGAGCCTTTATAACTATTTACTGCAATTTGTTTTAATATGAGAGTAAATATACTTTGTAATGTATTTTTGATGTGTTTTGTGACACTTTTTTGTTTTGCAAATCCAGAGATCTGAGGTCGCACTAACCCAACGTGCATTAACTTCAATTGAGCTCACGTTTACTTTCAACTTGTAATACGAGCAGAAAACCAGACAGACGCAAACATCCGCAATAAACCCCTTATCGCTTGCCCGTAAAATGTACTCCGGATAGAGCTTGAGGCCCCGTGTTTCTGGCAAGCCTGCAGGCTCGCCAGAAACACCATTTATGAAGCAGCGTTCTAAAGACTACTGTTCCATAACCTGTCCGCCTGCTCTGACAGGCGGACAGACATCGCTGCAATTCAAGCCGATCGAGTACAATCGGATTGAGTGACACCCCCTTTTGGCCGCGATTCTGCAGGGGTTGGCATTGCACCAGCAGCTCTTGTGAGCTGCTGGTGCAATGCTGAATACAGAGAGCGTATTGCTCTCCATATTCAGCGAGGTCTGGCGGACCTGATACGCACTGTCGGATCAGGTCCCTCAGACTTTGATAAATAGAGGCCATAGCTACCATGTAACATTTATTCAATACTAAAAATCTTTAGGCAATTTTATTATTGCATTATTATATCCCTAGTAATGGCAAATAAAATATATTAAACAAAGTTGAATGTTGTATGTGTGCATTATGAAAGAACATATTTAGCAATACAGCCATGTTTTAACTTTCACTTACTGTTTTATGTCATATTTCAAAATCTTATAAGTTTTGAATGGTTGAATGAATTTGGCTGAAATTGGATATTTTACCTCACACTGGAAGCTGTGAAAATTTGAAGTAAATATATTTAGTTCCTTCTGAGCAACTTGAAAGTGATTTTCTTATTCCTATTAAACCATGAGAGGATTTCAAGATAATGGTACAGCCAAATCTAGTACATTACTTATCATAAATTGTTGCTAAGAGATAGCTCAAGATGGGAATATTTATACTTGTTACATGATCAAAATCCATTAGTAGAACTAGACATATAAAGCTTCAAAGATGGTTTATAGTGATGGTGCTTGTGCAGGCACAGTAGAAGGAAAAACTGTGTATTCACAAAATATGTTTATGCTCTACATAACCATAAAGTTTATATATTTTTCACACTTCTACAGATAAATTGCTAGGGGCCATATTACAAGTGAAGCACTATTTTTTTTTTTTTCACTCAAGCGTGAAGTGCGCTCAAAGTAATAAATTAGTGGCCAGATAGTGCATATAACAAGTTGAAAGTAAAAAGCTAGTGCATGAGTAAAATAATATCTATCTATCTATCTATCTATCTATCTATCTATCTATCTATCTATCTATCTATCTACAGTGGTGCTTTATTGGCACATCAACAAAATAGAAACATTTCACCCCTTTATCAGATTTTCTGATTTGTGCTTGCCTGCACCCTGGTAGTTGCTCTTTAGGTGGGAGTGCGCTCTACTTTTGAACTATATTATATATATATATATATATATATATATATATATATATATATATATATATATATATATATATATATATATATATATATATATATATATATATATATATTATTTATCAATCTCAAAACTATTCCCATTGATAAATGAAAATTTTAAAACATTTAGAAAAATTTAGATATGTTATGACATTTACAGGTTTTCAATGTTTTTAATTAAAAAAAAAATTGTTGAAAACATGAAAAACAAATGGAAACAATAACAACCTAATGTGTCACAGGCTTTTCAAGCAGGGTTTTCAAAATAAAGTTTATAGATCTTCATGGAATCAAAGGATACACATATAGAGCTAGATTACAAGTGGAGCACAATTTATGGCTCCTACTCACACATTAAATTAGCTAGAAGTAAGCTTTTTACGCACTTCGGGTAGCACTTTGTATTAAAAGTTGAAAGTAAAAAATTTTAGGCAAGAAAAAAAAGTTGAACTTTGAATATTGTGACCGCGTTAACATATAGACTTCAAAGGAACACAAAAAGAGAGGGAAATGCACTAACCCGACATTAAATATTAATATTTCCCATTCTAATATTCTTCACATAGCAGAATATGTTCTATTTATTCTTAAATACATATTTCTATAAATATCTGATGTTTGGTTTATTTGGTAAAAAATATATCTATATGATTATACATAGGTATAGATATATACAGATGTATATAGGCATATCTATTTAAATATACTTAGTACATATTCCCTATGTGAAGAACATTGGAATGCAAAATATTTACAGTAAACACATAGTTAAATACTTTATAAAATATGAATAGAGCATAAACATGATTTTACATGTTTTCAGCCACTTGACTGCAAAGTGCTCAAATGCTCTTTATAGATATGTCTATGTACACTCACTGGCCACTTTATTAGGTACACCTGTTCAATTGCTTGGTAACACAAATTGCTAATCAGCCAATCAGATGACAGCAACTCAATGCATTTTTTTTATTTTCAAATATTTTTATTGAATAGAAATGCGTAGTACAATAGTATCAAAGCATCGTTATAACAGAATATACCATGAACAAAATGTATTCATAGATCACTTTCAATAGAGACATATATTTCGCTTACCAGAATAGTTAACAAAAGAAAGGAACATTTAAACTTGCAAGTCAACTGTACGCCATCTCATATCATTGTATATAAGGAAAACAAAAACAAGAAACCGGGCACTCATTAGCCCTAATAGGAAATCGAGTAGAATTGAGCCAACTTGGCACAAGGACTAGATTTCCAGAAAGCTTGATGTACTGTATAGAAGTATAAAGATCGAATTAGATTACACATCTCCCTCATGGGGAGAGTAAGGAAGGCAACTCAATGCATTTTGGCATCTAGATGTGTTGAAGATGACTTGCTGACGTTCAAACAGAGCATCAGAAAGGGGAAGAAAATGGATTTAAGTGACTTTGAATGTGGCATGGTTGTTGGTGCCAAATGGGCTGGTCTGAGTATTTAAAAAAACTGCTAATCTACTGGGATTTTCATGCACAGCCATCTCTAGGGTCCAAAAAAGAGAAAATATCCAGTGAGTGGCAGTTGTATGGATGAAAATGCCTTGTTGATGTCAGAGGTCAGAGGAGAATGGGCAGACTGGTTTGAGATGATAGAAAGGCAACAGTAACTCAAATTACCACCCGTTACAACCAAGGTAGGCAGAATACCATCTCTGAACGCACAACATGTCGAACCTTGAAATGGGCTACAGCAGCAGAAGACCACACCGGGTGCCACTCCTGTCAGCTAAGAACAGGAAACTGAGGCTACAATTCGCACAGGCTCACCAAAATTGGACAATAGAAGATTGGAAAATGTTGCCTGGTCTGATGAGTCTCGATTTCAGCTGCGACATTTAGATGGTATGGTCAGAATTTGGCATTAACAACATGAAAGCATGGATCCATCCTGCCTTGTATTAATGGTTCAGGCTGGTGGTGGTGGTGTAATGGTGTGGGGGATATTTTCTTGGCACACTTTGGGCCCCTAAGTATTAATTGAACATTGTTTCAACACCACTACTACCTGAGTATTGTTACTAACCATGTCCATCCCTTTTATGACTACAGTGTAACCATCTTCTGATGGCTACTTCCAGCAGGATAATGCATCATGTCAAAAAATTTAAATCATCTCAAACTGGTTTCTTGAACATGACAATGAGTTCACTGTACTCTAATGGCCTCCACAGTCACCAGATCTCAATTCAATAGAGCACATTTGGGATGCGGTGGAATGGGAGATTTGCATCATTGATGTGCAGCCGACAAATCTGCAGCAACTGCGTGATGCTATCATGTCAATATGGACCAAAATCTCTGAGGAATGTTTCCAACACCTTGTTGAATCTATGCCATTAAGAATTAAGGCAGTTCTGAAGGCAAAAGGGGTTCCAACCCGGTACTAGCACGGTGTACCTAATAAAGTGGCCGGTGGGTATGTGTGATATATATATCACAATCAAACTGTAAATGGGCATTTCATGATTGAATTTGTGTCCACTACATATTTTAAAAAAATTATTTCAGCTTTATTTTTCCCTTTTTTTAAACAATAAAGGGTTAAAGGCACGCGATAAATAACCAGTCTTTACAAGTGGCTGGTGTTTGCTACCATGAGCTTGCGGTAGCAATTAGTGCTCCGAAAATTAGCCAGAGATCAGATCTCTGGTTAATTTTCTAAATACTGCCAATTGCCCCTAAAATACAATGTAGTGTAGTTTATTAAAATAAAAATGTAGCATTTTTATTTGTGAATAATATACACATATAAACACACAAATATATATGCATATATTTATATATATATATATATATTTAAATTTGCTGCCATTGTAGCCTATGGAAGTGTGCTCTCGTGAGCGCAAAGCTTCCTGTAATTGTAGATAACTTGTAATACCAGCACAAATATTGCTCTTATGTAATCAACATTTTGCGCTGCACTCGTAATCTGGCCCAAAATGAACTGGTCTATTAAGATATTAACTAAGGAAGAGTGCTAAATTTAACATTTATTTTTTTAAAAAATATATATTGTGCAAACAGCCAAAAAAAGACACTGACAAAAATTGTTTTTCAGCAGGTATAAAACCCTTTGAATAATTGAAAAAAAAAAAGAAAATTGAAAAAAAAACCCTGTCAAAACATGTTAGATAAATAATTTATCATGAGATTAAGGGATGTTTTGGAAATGATCTGAACTTTTCAAATGTGTTTCTTTCTCTTGGTATCCATTGTTAAAAAATATGCACATATCCTACACTAGTGGGAGCTAGCTGCTGATTGGTTCCTGCACACATTTGTCTCTTGCGATTGGCTAACTAGATGTGTTTATCTAGCTTCCAGTAAGGCAATGCTGTTTCTTCAGCAAAGGATTACAGGAAAATAATGCAAATTTGATAACAGAAGTAAATTGGAAAGTTTTTTTAAAAACCATACCAAACCATAAAATACATTTTCGGGGTTTCCTGTCCCTTTAAATCTCCAACTCTGAAATATTAAAATAAGTTTCTTATATACCCCTTGAGAATGTAAAATTAGTTGCTAGTGATATTTTAACCATTTATTCCTTAAGGTTTCATTCATGGGATCTAGAAATTTAAAAAAATTTACATTTAATTTAGAAGTTTAATTTTTGTTATATTTTTGGGTTCAGCATGATTTCAACAAAAGATCATTTGTATTCTGAGTTGTTTTTTAGGTGCCATTTCACTTCAACTTAAAATGAATTATAAAAAGGATGTTAACTCATGAGTGTCTGACTTTTCTGTGAGCATCTGGAATGGAAAGTTAAGTTTTGTTTTTAATAGTATATTTTCTAATATTTAAGTTAATTTAATTTATTTTTAGCTTTTACTATACCATTTGTATTTCAATGGACAATGCACAAAGTCAATTTCTTGGATGTTTCTGAAACTATTAGCATATTCTGAAAGTATGTTATGCTTTCATGTCTCACTTTTCTCTCTCATTCTCTCTATCAATAAATTAGTGAATACAAGCTAATATATTCTGAAGACAGAGAAGACAGTGCAAACTGATTTGAATGTCCTTCAGAAGCGTTTTTGCTATAAATGCTGGTTTCTCTCTATCACATTTACTCAGACTTCACAGTGAGATTCTCAGGTACAGAGCACTTCAAACTTTCAATGGGAGACAGTCTATAATTGTGTATCATTTCCTATAGATGATACAGTGATTATTCAACCTCTGCCTCTTACAAAATGAGATTATGGCCTCTATTTAACAAGCTCCGTAAGGAGCTTGATGGCCCCTGTTTGTCTGAAGACTCGCCAGAAACAGCAGTTATGAAGCAGTGGTCACAAAGAGCGCTGCTCCATAACCTGTCTGCCTGCTCTGAGCAGGCGGACAGACATCGCCAGAAATCAACCCGATCGAGTATGATTGGGTTGATTGACACCCCCCTGCTGGCGGCCTTTTGACCGCGAGTCTGCAGGGGGCGGCGTTGCACCAGCAGCTCTTGTGAGCTGCTGATGCAACGCTGAATGCGGCGAGCGTATTGCTCGCTGTATTCAGCGAGGTCTGTCGGACCTGATCCGCACTGTCGGATCAGGTCTGACAGACCTTAATAACTTAATAACTTGGGGCCTATGGGGCATATGTATCAAGCTTCCCAGAAACAGAAGTTATGAAGCAGCGGTCACAAAGACTGCTGCTCCATAACCTGTCTGCCTGCTCTGAGCAGGCGGACAGACATCGCCGCAATTCAACCCGATCGAGTACGATTGGGTTGATTGACACCCCCCTGCTGGCAGCCTATTGGCCGTGAGTCTGCAGGGGCCGGTGTTGCACCAGCAGCTCTTGTGAGCTGGTGGTGCAATGCTGAATACGGCGAGCGTATTGCTCGCCGTATTCAGTGAGGTCTGTTGGACCTGATCCGCACTGTCGGATCAGGTCCGACAGACCTTGATAACTAGAGGCCATTTAGAGAACTACATAGTCAACCTAGGGTAGATTCAGTTAAAACAAGATATTATAATCTTATTGTTTTGAAGTAAATATATGTTGCCAATTCTTCAACAGGGTTAAATTAAAGGGATAGTCAAATCCAAAAAAGACTTTCATGATTCAAATAGGGCATGTCATTTTAAACAACTTTCCAATTTACTTTCATCACCAATTTTGTTTTGTTCTCTTAGTATTCTTAGTTGAAAGCTAAACCTAGGAGGTTCATATGCTAATTTCTTAGACCTTGAAGGCCGCCTCTAATCTAAATGCATTTTGACAGTTTTTTACCACTAGAGGGCGTTAGTTCATGTACTTCATATAGATAACATTGAGCTCACGCATGTGAATTTATCAAGGAGTGAGCACTGATTGGCTAAAATGCAAGTCTGTCAAAAGAACTGAAATAAGGGGGCAGTCTGCAGAGGCTTAGATACAAGGTAATTACAGTGGTAAAATGTGTATTAATATAACTATGTTGGTTATGTAAAACTGGGAAATGGGTAATTAAGGGATTATCTATCTTTTAAAACAACAAAAAATTTGTAGTTGACTGTCCCTTTAACCACCGATCAGCTGAATCTCGAAGGCTGCACAATATGTTGTATTTAAAGACCACTGAAAATGAATTACTACTTTACATTCCATTATATAATCACAATTTTTAAGAGATTTACAGTACTTTACAATGATTTTAGGGTTTGTAAAATAATAATATGAAAATAAAAAAATAAAAAGTAAAATATTTGTTAAGCAGCAGTTGGGTAATACATTTTCTTACAAGTTCATTAATTCTAGCATTTGTTTCTGTAAAAGGATGTCTCAGTTAATCTTGTTAAATTCTTCACAGTCAAAATTTTAATTTTACCACATCTCATGACAGCTAACCTTAGTATAAACATAATATGATATAAATGTATGAAGTCACACAAGTTTACATTTGCATATTATAATTGGTTTGCAAGTTATTCATTTGTTTTATCTGCCACTGAATGAAATATTATTTTTCTTTATATAAAAAGTGTTTTCATACTTCTTAATACAAATTAATTTTATTTTTAGCAGGACCAATCATTTTTTCCTATATTTAATTTCAGGAAATTCCCATTGGCGTGGCAGTAAACTATAATGATCACAATTAAATTCAGCAGTTGTCAAATGTTACTTTGAAATATACAAGCTGAGTTCATTAATGGATTCAGCATGTCAAAAAGATTACTTAGTGGTCAGGAGGCCAATATTGCTTAATAATTGAATTTTGGGTTCCTATTGTTAATAAAAAGGTTTTTTTTGTAGACATACTGTATTTGTATCACTGATATAAATAATCAAGAGGTTCATATCACTTCCTTGAGTTTGCTGATTGTAGTGAATTGTACTGATTACTTTATCGTTGCTATCAAATGCCATTTTAATTTTGTCACTGCTTAATTCATTAGTAACATTAGTGCTGCAACGGGAAATTTGGAAGGCATATTTAAGAGATGGACACATATTTGTGTATTGACATTCAAGTAGTAGAATAAATATTCCCTTTTACATTTGTTCAAATATTTCTAAAAAAGTAATGTTAAAGGAAAAGTAAACACCTTGAAATTGTAATATAAGGAACTAGATTGTAAGCATAACATAAAAATATTTGTGTCTATTGAGTTAAATTGATAGCGCTCATATTGTGCTGGTATTAGAAGTTGAAAGTAAAAATTTTGTCCACAAGCGACAACCTCAGGCAAGCTACCTTCTGGGGGTTCCTTTCCCATGTTTTTTTTATTGGGTCAAGCTACAAAAGCCTTTTTTTGGCTTTCGCTTGTACGCTAACCCAAAGATACGCTAAAACAACTGAGTTAAAGCCAAATGTGTGTTAAGAAGTACTTTAAATACCTATTCTTCACTTCAAAGAAAATGTTATTTTTAACATTTAATTTATTTATATATATATAAATATTCACACAATTTTCTATATATGGCATATATATACAGTATTTATATACTAGTCTTATAGTCCATCTATACGGGCCAAAATGTGTAGGGCCAGGTATGTTCCCCTCTTCCTTATCCCCCCTCCCGATCCCCTCTCTCGATCTTCTCTCCTTCATTCCCTCTCCCTCCTCCCCCTCCCTGCTGCTGTGAACATTTTTTATTCTGTAGCATAGCGGTCTCACCCGCTCCCGCCCCCCTCCGGCGATGGGCCACACACCTGCCTCCCTCCAAACCCTCCAATGCCACCAACGATCAGCACCACCGCTTCACGATGCAGAGAGGGACACAGAGTACCTTCGGTACCTCTGCAAGACCATTTCTGACCTGTCCCACTCGTGGGGCATTCAAAAATAGCACAATCTCACTACTTTTAGCAAGATTGCGGAAGAGAGAAGCAGTCTCTACTGTGCATGTGCATTGTCTCGTGCGCAGTCAGCAGGCACTGATCCTTACGGCCAGGTATGTTTGTCCCCGCTGTAGTCTCTACTGCGCATGACTGCATCGGACAAACACACCTGGTCTTTTATAATATATATATTTTTATATATATATATATATATATATATATATATATATATATATATATATATATATATATATAAAGAACATTTTCTTCTATGTTAAGAACAAAGGTATTTCAAGTATTTCTATAAAAAATAAATATATATCTATATATATATATATCTATATATATATATATATATATATATATATATATATATATATATATATATAAATATGTGTGTTTCTGTGTGTATGTGTGTATGTGTGCACATTCATATGTACTCATATAAATACATATAAATACATATATACATACACACTTAGAAGTATATACACATAAATAAGCAACTTTGAGCCCTTCACAGTCAAACACTTTGACATATAAATTGTCACTTTTAAAAACATTTTATGCATTTATTTTGGTAATAATCTTATATTTACATTGAACTTTACTATATACATTTTACTATATCTTAAGTTCCTTTGTTATGTGTTGTGTTTGAGCGCAACACAGAACTTTTTTTTTTTTCAACTTGTAATATATTTACTGCAGCCATGATATCAATTGAATGTATAGGGCGAATAAAGGGCTATCGGCCACACTAAACATGGACTTATAATAGCAGATTGCGTGCTAATCCTAGCATCATCCAGCAATATTGATAGAACACTACTTTAATTATGTATAGTATAGTTTTCCAATATAATTTAATCATTTATTTCCCCCTTGCTTGTAATTTAAATCTTACAATATAGGGTTTTCTAGTTCTATGAACTAAAAGTGCACATGGGAGGCTTCGCAAGAATAACCCTGACACACAGCTGTCTCTAAAATTAGATTTGATAAGTAAGAGCTTCAAAATAAAGCATATTTTGATATCAAAGCAACAGTGCCTAGCTGTGTCTACTCCAGAGTCTGGATTGACTCATCCAAATAAGGCAAATGTTGGATGTGTGATAATGCATTTCAAAAAATTTCTCACTCACCTAATATGTTAATTTATAGCAAAACTAATGGAACATGTACTTACTAAGGGGCCAATTTAACGACAGCTGAAAGGCCCCTAATCACCCTGTTTCCATGCGAGCCTTCAGGCTCACCGGAAACAGGAGTTAAGAAGCAGCGGTCTTAAGACCACTGCCTCTTAACTCATACACCCCCTCTAAAGCTGCAGTCTGCAATCTGCCTGATCTGATTGCGGACTGCAATCATCCTGATCTGATACGATCGGGATTATTGACCCCCCTGCTAGATTGGCCGCGAATGTGCAGGGCGTGGCATTGCACACGCATTTCACCAGAAATGCTTGGGCAATGTTGAATGTCGACAGCGTATGCTATCGCCATTTAGCGATGTCAGGCGGACATGATTCGCTGCATCAAATCAAATCCTTATGACATATGATAAATCGGTCCCATAGTGTTAGGTACAGCTTTGAAGAAAAAAAAAAAAGTCACTAATCTGTGAGTGATTGCACTTCTTCCATCACATGATACAACAATACATGTGTACCAACATAGTAGTGCCTGGTATAACGATGTAGAGCTTTACTAACTAGCTTCTGTAATGAGTTAAAGCGACATTTAGGTCAAAATTTAAACGTGCATAGATAAATTACATCTTTGAATTGAAAAATATACAAACTATGGGCGCGATCCGATATACGGCGCAGGTTTTGGCACAAGCGTGGAAACCCACGCCGCCCATAGTTTCATCTCGCAACTCGAGCTATCACATATACAGCGCCGTCAGATGCTAAAGTGCCGTAAGTCTGACAAACTAGTGATGTCCATAAATCTGCGTAAGTACAAATTTCTTGAGTCGCCAGTGACTTACAGCACTGCCGCCGCCTATAAAAACTTACTAAAATATTAAATCACCCGTTACTGTCTAACACGCTTCCCAAAACTAGCCCGACACGTATACTCCTCTATGCGCAATCCCCCCTCTCACTCCTAACAATAAATATATTAACCCCTTAACCGCCGCTCCCGGACCCTGCCGCAAGCTACATTAACTATAATACCCCCTAATATGATCCCCCTACACCACCGCCACCTATTTTAACTATATTACCCACTAATGTGAGCCCCCTACCCCGCCGCCACCTACATTATATGTACTACCCCCTAATCTGATCCCCTTACACCGCCGCCACCTATATTAAAATTATTAACCCCTAATCTAATCCCCCTACACCGCCGCCACCTATATTAAATGTCTAACCCCCTAATATGATCCCCCTACACCACCGCCACCTATTTTAACTATATTACCCCCTAATGTGAGCCCCCTACCCCGCCGCCACCTACATTATATGTACTACTCCTAATCTGACCCCCTTACACCACCGCCACCTATATTAAAATTATTAACCCCTAATCTAATCCCCCTACACCGCCGCCACCTATATTAACTATATTAACCCTAATTATATTATATTAAATGTATTAACCCCCTAATGTGATCCCCCTACACCGCCGCCACCTACATTAAAATTATTAACCCCTAATGTAATCCCCCTACACCGCCGCCATCTATATTAAAATTATTACCCCCTAATATGAGCCCCCTACCCGGCCGCCACCTATTTTAACTACATTACCCCTTAATCTAATCCCCCTACACCGCTGCCACATATTTTAACTATATTACCCCCTAATCTAATCCCCCTACACCGCCGCCACCTATATTAAATGTATTACCCCCTAATCTAATCCCCCTACACCGCCGCCACCTATAATAAATCTCTTACCCCCTAAAATACTAAAATGTCCCTACCCTAAACTAAATTACAAATAGCCCTGAAAAGGGCCTTTTGCGTGGCATTGCCCCAAAGTAACCAGCTCTATTACCAGCCCTTAAAAGGGCCTTTTGCGGGGCATTGCCCCAAAGTAACCAGCTCTATTACCAGCCCTTAAAAGGGCCTTTTGCGGGGCATTGTCACAAAGTAATCAGCTCTTTTACCTGTAATCTGACCCCCCTACACTGCCGCCACCTATATTAAATATATTAACCCCTAATCTAATCCCCCTACACCGCCGCCACCTATATTAAATATATTAACCCCTAATCTGACCCCCCTACACCGCCGGCGCCGCCACCTATATTAACTATATTAACCCTAATTAATAGGGTATAGCATAATGGAAGTAGTAATAACCATGCAAACGTAGCTGTACTTGGCTGTTTAATGTCACAATAATTTTTATTAGTATTAGTGTTATTAAAACTTTTAAATTACACATTTACTCTGTATTGTACTCAGTTTAACAAAGTGCTTATTTGTAACATACCTATCAAGGCACTCTTTAAAAAAAAGGGTGGGCGAAAATACATTAACCAAACAAGATATGAGAGATTGTAAAAAGAATCAGGACATTTTTTATACATACAATTATTACAAAATAAATGAGCACCATTAGTTTAATAATAGCATATGTTTAAATGCAAGAGGTATTTTTATATCATTTTAGATGCATCATCATTATAAAGATGCACTTGTCTATGAAGCATTTATTTACATAAATCCTAGAACTTTTAAAAAAACAACTCATAGATGGTGTATGTCACTTTAGTTTCAAGAAAGTATATTAAAATGATCTATCATTCTTAGCAATGAAATTTTAATTGCGGAAAACACACACATTCACACTTATATTCATATATACATACTTTCATTCATATACACACACTCACACACACACTCCAACGCTCACACTCCAACGCACACACTCCACTTTCACACACACACATATACACTTCCATTTCCATTCACACACTCCCATTTAAATATATTCACTTGTACACACACAAACACACACTTCCACCCTCACATACATGCACTCCTACATGCATACACACAATATAAATACAATAATTAATGACATAATTGTATCATATAATATAACTTGCATCATAATCAATATACTGGGCCAGATTACAAGTAGCACTTCACAGTTATACGTGAGCAATATCGGGTTTATCATGGCTGTTTGTGCACGTCGGATGTAGTGCTCATATTACAAGTTAAAAATAAATGTTTGTGTAATGCTTGTGGGATATTTCCCTATCAGACCAAACTTGTAGTCTTCTTATCCCAGCGTCAAGTGGAAGGATAAGGAAATAACCCAGAACAAGAGAGCAGATAAGTAAATGAGGTAAGCAGCACTCACAGTAGAGAGGGCAATCCTTTACGGCATTACAGGGATAACTGGAGAGTAGTCAGCAAGCAGAGTTCAGCAACAATAAGGCAATCAGCAGTTCAGGGGTTAAACAGCAGAGTGGTCAGAGAAGCAGAGTTCAGCAACAATAGGGCAATCCAGAAGTTCAGGGGTTAAACAGCAGAGTGGTCAGGCAAGAAGAGTTCAAATTAAATGTAATGTGTAGCAGGTTTTTGTGATGGGGTTGGGGGGGTTTAGTGTAGTGAGTTTTTGTGATGGGAGTTGTAAGGGTTAAGGGGGTGTGTGGAACTCAATGCAGGAACATTGAAAGCTTTACTGATTGAAAAATAAAAAGACACAGGTTTCTCAGCAGGCGCAGGATACCCAGCGGGTACTGATGATGAGACTTTCATGGAATATAAGGTAGTTACAGCAGACACAGCTTCAGGAACAGGGCGAGCATACACCAGGTTATTCTGCTTGACTCTCAGGATCCAGGTGAGCATACGTGGGAGCAAGGCAAGTATGCTTGGTCTCAGGAGCAAGGGGAGCATACACAGGTATCAAGGTAAGTATGCTTGTTATCAGGAGCAGGGTGAGCTTGCACAGGTACAAGGTAAGTATGCTTGGTCTCAGGAGCAAGGGGAGCATACACAGGTATCAAGGTAAGTATGCTTGTTCTCAGGAGCAGGGTGAGCTTGCACAGGTACAAGGTAAGTATGCTTGGTCTCAGGAGCAAGGTGAGCATAAAAGGTACAAGGTAAGTATGCTTGTTCTCAGGAGCAAGGGGAGCATACACAGGTTGAGCATACACAGGTATCAAGGTAAGTATGCTTGGTCTCAGGAGCAGGGTGAGCTTACACAGGTTAAAGGTAAGTATGCTTGGTCTCAGGAGCAATGTGAGCATACACAGGTACAAGGTAAGTATGCTTGGTCTCAGGAGCAGGGTGAGCTTACACAGGTTAAAGGTAAGTATGCTTGGTCTCAGGTGCAAGGTGAACATACACAGGTACAAGGTAAGTATGCTTGGTCTCAGGAGCAAGGTGAGCATACACAGGTACAAGGTAAGTATGTTTGGCCTCAGGAGCAGGGTGAGCTTACACAGGTTAAAGGTAAGTATGCTTGGTCTGAGGAGCAGGGTGAGCTTACACAGGTTAAAGGTAAGTATGCTTGGTCTCAGGAGCAAGGTGAGCATACACAGGTACAAGGTAAGTATGCTTGGTCTCAGGAGCAGGGTGAGCTTACACAGGTTAAAGGTAAGTATGCTTGGTCTCAGGAGCAAGGTGAGCATACACAAGTACAAGGTAAGTATGCTTGGTCTCATGAGCAAGGGGAGCATACACAGGTATCAAGGTGAAGGTAAGTCTCCTGACAGTTGTGGTGGTTTAGGAGTTAATAGAGTAGATATTTATTGTGATGGACGTTGTGACAGTTTAGAGGTTAAGAAGTGTAGGGGTTAAATAGTTTAGGTAGTTTTTTTTTTATTTATTTTAAGTATTTCAACAAAAAACAAACAAATTTAATTAAAATAGAAGTTTGTACATTAAATTGGTCTGAAGGGAATGCCTAAAGAAAGTTGGACAACGAAAAGTTGGACAACCCAAAGGGTTCAACATTTCAGTTCTTAGGAAAATTTTGCCTTTGCACATTTCTTGTCATATTCTTGACTACTGGATCACTCAAACAAAAGTATTAAAAATATTTTGTAATATTCATAAGTAAGACAATGTGGTTGCCTTGCAAAATTGCACAAATGTGGTTTCATTATATCTAGCAGAATGTACCTTAAAGGGAAACTGAACCCAATTTTTTTCTTTCATGATTCAGATAGAGCATGACATTTTAAGCAACTTTCTAATTTTCTCCTATTATCAATTTTTCTTCGTTCTCTTGCTATCTTTATTTTAAAAGCAGGAATGTAAATCTTAGCAGCCAGCCCATTTTAGGTTCAGCACCATGGATAGCGCTTGCTTAATGGAGGCTTACATATAGCCACCAATAAGCAAGCATAACCCAGGTTCTCAACCAAAAATGGTCCGGATCCTATGCATCACATTCCTGCTTTCAAATAAAGATAGCAAAGAACAAAGCAAAATTGCTAATAGGAGTAAATTAGAAAGTTGCTTAAAACTGCATGTTTGAATCATGAAAGAAAAATTTGGGTTTAGTATCCCTTTAATTAGTGGGATTTTTTTTTTGTACGCTCACATGCTAAAGTCACTCTAAAGGTCTAAAGGATAGAATCCAAGAAACAATCAGCTAGAGTATGAGTTTTGAGCGCTATAAGGATTTTAACGACTGCCACAAAAGTGGCGTTATTTCACCTCCCTATAGCGCTGGTATTACGAGTTTTAGAAAAGCAGGCTTGTGCGGGCGATATAGTTGCATTGAGCCCCATACCGCACCGAAATCAAGTGCTGCTGTTACGTGCTCGTGCTCATGCTTGTGCACAATTTCCCCATAGACATCAATGGGGAGAGCCAACAAAAACGTTTAACACCTGCGATCGCGTAATAAAAAGCTCCGTAATACAGCCCCATTGATTTCTATGAGGAAATTCAAACTAATGTTTAAACCTAACACTCTAACATAAACCCCAAGTCTAAACACCCCTAATCTGCCACCCCCAACATTGCCGCCACCTACATACAATTATTAACCCGTAATCTGCCGCCCCCAACATCGCCGCCACCTACATAAAACTATTAACCCCTAATCTGCCGCTCCCAAAATCACCACCACTATACTAAAGTTATTAACCCCTAAACCCCTGGCCTCCCACATCACTACCACTAAATAAATATATTAACCCCTAAACCTAACACTAACCCTAATGTAACCCTAACCCTAAGGTAACCCTAAGCCTAACACCCCCTAATTTTAACATAATTAAAATTCAGCTAAACTAAAGTTACAATTATTAACTAAATAATACCTATTTTAAACTAAATACAAACTTACCTGTGAAAAAAACCTAAGCTAGCTACAATATAACTAATAGTTATATTGTAGTTAGCTTAGGTTTTATTTTTATTTCACAGGTAAGTTTGTATTTATTTTAACTAGGTAGACTCGTTAGTAAATAGTTATTAACTATTTACTAAATACCTAGTTAAAATAAATACAAACTTACCTGTGAAATAAAACCTAACCTGCCTTACACTAAAACCTAACATTAAAAAAAATAAACACTAAAATTACCAAAAATAAAAATAACTAAATTACATAAAAAAACACTAAATTATAAAAAACTGGAAACAAATTATCAAAAATAAAAAATAATTACACCTAATCTAATAGCACTATCGAAATAACGATCAATCCTATAAGCTGATTGAAACAGCCAATAGGATGAGAACTCAATCCAATTGGCTGATTGGAACAGCCAATAGGATGAAAGCTCAATCCTATTGGCTGATTTGATCAGCCAATAGGATTTTAGCAGCTCTAATTCCTATTGGCTGATTGAAATATTTCAGCCAATAGGAATACAAGGGACCCAATCTTGGATTGCATCACTTGCATTGAAGCTTCAGTTTACGATGGCAACCGTATGAAGAGGATGCTCCGTGCCAGATTTCTTCAGGATGGACCCGCTCCGCGCCGGATGGATGAAGACTTCTTGCCGCCTGGATGAGGACTTCGCTGGCTGGATGGAGCCTTCAAGCGGGACTTCAATAACTGTAAGTGGATTGTCGGGGGTAAGTCTTAAGTTTTTTTTTTAAGGGTATTTTGGGTGGGTTTTATTTTTAGTTTAGAGTCTGGGCATGTAAAAGAGCTAAATGCCCTTTTCAGGGCAATGGTTGGCTTAGGTTTTTTTAGATAGTTATTTTATTTGGGGGGGTTGGTTGTGGGGGTGGTGGGTTTTACTGTTGGGGGGTGTTTGTATTTATTTTACAGGTAAAAGAGCTGATATCTTAGTATAATTTAATTGGTAGTTAGTTTGATTTTAGTTTAATGATTATAATAGTTTAATTGTTAGTTTAAATTAATTTATTTAATTTGACAGGTAAGGTTTAATTTAAGATAGGGAAATTGTAATTTTAATATAAAGTTAGGGGGTCATTAGGTTTAGGGGTTAATAGTTTATTTTAGTATATTTCGTTGTGGGGGGCTTGTGGTTTAGGGTTTAATAGGTTTATTATAGTATATTTCATTGTGGGGGCTTTCAGTTTAGGGGTTAAAAGTTTATTTTGGTATATCTCGTTGTGGGGGGCTTGCGGTTTAGGAGTTAATATGTTTATTATAGTATATTTTGCTGTGGGGGCTTTCAGTTTAGGGGTTAATAGTTTATTTTAGTATATCTCGTTGTGGGGGTCTTGCGGTTTAGGGATTAATAGGTTTATTATAGCGGCGGTGTGGGCGGATGGTAGATTAGGGCTTAATAGTATTTAAATAGTGGTTTTGATGCGGGAGGGCGGCAGTTTAGGGGTTAATAACTTTATTATAGTGGCGATGATGTCAGGGAGCGGCAGAATAGGGGTTAATACATTTTAATAGTGGCGGCGATGTCCGGAGCTGCAGATTAGAGGTTAATACATTTATTATTGTGTTTGCGATGCGGGAGGGCCTCCGTTTAGGGGTTAATACATAGTTTATGGGTGTTAGTGTACTTTGTAACACTTTAGTTATGAGGTTTATGTTACAGCTTTGCAGTGTAAAACTCATAACTGCTGACTTTAGATGGCGTTATGGATCTTGCGGTTATATAGTGTACCGCTCACTTTTTGGCCTCCCAGGCAAACTCGTAATACCGGCGCTATGGGAGTCCCATTGAAAAAGGACTTTTTTAAAAGTGCGGTACTGACGTTGCGTGACAGGCTAAAAGGTGTGCAGTACATCTATACTGACAAGACTCATATTAGCAGCGTGAAAATGAAACGTTATGTTTTTTCAATCATAACGCAAAACTCGTAATCTAGGTGAATGTAAATAGTGAGACATTTTATTATTTTATAGATCTATAATAAATAATAAACAAATAATACACTTCCCCTGCTGATGCTACTAGTAACTGTATATACTACTGCATGACTTTTACTAAAACAAGTTTCTGTGGGAAAACTTCTGTCATTGTGTCTGTTAGGACAATACCAAAACAAAAACATCTCATAATTAATATTCTGGGCTCCCAAGTCCCCAGGGGATATTGTTTGCCTGGTACTCACATTTATTATTGCTAAAGGAATGTGCCACCCAATTGGGCAACAGCAAGACCTGAATTAAGTTTAGGGTGATTTAATTGAGTCATCTCAAGAGGGACAGTGGACAGCCTCCACTGACTTTTTTATACTGTTGGCAGGAAGGATAAAGAAATACTCCACTGCTATAAGTGTATGAAATCTGACACCACTCTGATATTGATTAAGACCACAAATAAAATTGTTTTGAAGGTCAGTTATTTTAAACTATTTTATGTATATAAAATAAAAATAAGATGTATGTACCTTCAATGCTATTCTCTTCTTTTAACATTTCATTTATTTACTTCTGCATCTTTACACTGTGAGCTGCCATCTTATACCCTGTGACAGAGATGGTGCACATTCACAGATCTGCCATATTGTTGTTCTTGAAAAGCTTGTACTTCAGTTAAGCACGCACAATACAAAGCAGGAGTTGTAGATTTTTGCAGGGGCTGCATTTCTCTATATTATGCTTTTTTATTTTATATTTTTTATGTAACTTTTAAACTGAGTGAAAAATGCAAAATGTGTATTATTCTGCTTTCTATTGTGCTAGTTGATTCAAGGGGGTAGATTTACCAAGCAGCGAATGCTGCAATCTACCCCTGATGTTTCCAGTTCACCGGTCTGATACGATCGGGATGATTGATCCCCCTGCTAGATTGGTCGCGAATGTTCAGGGGGCGGCATTGCACAAGCATTTCACCAGATATGCTTGTGCAATGTGAAATGCCGCAGCAAATCATATCCGTCTGGCATATGATAAATCGGTCCCATAGTGTTAGGTACAGCTTTGAAAAAAAAAAAAAGCAACGTCACTAATCTGTGAAAGTGCACGTCTTCTGTCACATGATACAACAATACATGTGTACCAACATAGTAGTGCCTGGTATAAAGATGTAGAGCTTTACTAACTATCTTCCGTAATGAATTAAAGGGACATTCAGGTCACAATTTTAACGTGCATAGATAAATTATATCTTTGAATAGAAAAATATACACACTATGAGGCCTACTTATCAAGCCGTCAACTTACTTGCATTCAACGGCACCAATGACATCGCCTAACATCGCAGCCACGGACCTGTATATGCTTTCCATATTTAACAAAAAAGCTGTCAAAAAGCCGCACACCAAGTACGGAGCCATGAGCAGCGGACTATTGTTAACTAACAGTCATCAATCTCACTGCTATTCGGCTTTTTCACAACTTTATTTGTATACTGTCACTAAACACAGCCACTATACTAAACTGTTTAACCTCTATCCCGCCGCTCCCGGACCCCCGCCGCAACTAAATAAAGTTATTAACCCCTAAACCACCGCTCCCGGAGCCAAGATGGCGTCCCTTAGATTCCTAATGGCTGATAGAATTCTATCAGCCAATCGTAATTTAGGTTGAAAAAATCCTATTGGCTGTTGAAATGAGCCAATAGGATTCTTTCAACCTTAATTCCAATTGGCTGATAGAATTCTAAGGGACGCCATCTTGGATGACATAATTTAAAGGAACCTTCATTCCGAAGAAGACGTTGTAAGAAGAGGATGCTCCGCGTCGGATGTCTTGAAGATGAAGCCGCTCTGCGCCAGATGGATGAAGATAGAAGATGCCGTCTGGGTGAAGACTTCTGTGGGCTTGGATGAAGACTTCGGCCGCTTGGATGAAGACTTCTGCCGCTTCGTTGAGTATGGATGTTGGCTCTTTGGAAACTGTAAGTGGATCTTCGGGGGTTAGCTTTAGGATTTTTTAAGGGTTTATTGGGTGGGTTTTATTTTTAGATTAGGGTTTGGGCTTTTGAAAAAGAGCTAAATGCCCTTTTAAGGGCAATGCCCATACAAATGCCCTTTTCAGCATCCTCTTCTGACGACGGCTAACACAGAATGAAGGTACCTTTAAGTGACATCATCCAAGATGGCGTCCCTTCAATTCCAATCGGAATTAAGGTAGAAAAAATCCTATTGGCTGATGCAATCAGCCAATAAGATTGAGCTTGCATTCTATTGGCTGATTGGAACAGCCAATAGAATGCGAGCTCAATCCTATTGGCTGATTGGATCAGCCAATAGGATTGAAGTTCAATCCTATTGGCTGATTGCATCAGCCAATAGAATTTTTTCTACCTTAATTCCGATTGGCTGATAGAATTCTATCAGCCAATCGGAATTGAAGGGACGCCATCTTGGATGACGTCACTTAAAGGTACCTTCATTCTGTGTTAGCCGTCATCAGAAGAGGATGCTCCGTGTCGGATGTCTTGAAGATGGACCCGCGCCGGTTGGATGAAGATAGAAGATGCCGTCTGGATGAAGACTTCTGCCCGTCTGGAGGACCACTTCGTGCAGCTTGGATGAAGACTTCTGCCGGCTTCGTTGAGGACTTCGGCCCAGTTGGGTGAAGACTTCTCCCGGTAAGGTGATCTTCAAGGGGTTAGTGTTAGGTTTTTTTAAGGGGGTATTGGGTGGGTTTTAGAGTAGGGTTGGTTGTGTGGGTGGTGGGTTTTAATGTTGGGGGGGATTTGTATTTTTTTTTTTACAGGTAAAAGAGCTGATTACTTTGGGGCAATGCCCCGCAAAAGGCCCCTTTAAGGGCTATTTGCAATTTATTGTAGGGCAGGGCTTTTTTTATTTTGGGGGGGTATTTTGTTAGGGGGATTAAATTAGGTGTAATTAGTTTAAAAATCTTGTAATTTGTTTATTATTTTCTGTAATTTAGTGTTTGTTTTATTTTGTACTTTAAATAATTTAATTTAATTGTATTTAATTTAGGGAAATCATTTAATTGTAGTGTAGTGTTAGTTGTAATTGTAACTAGGTTTTATTTTACAGGAACTTTTGTATTTATTTTAACTAAGTAGTTATGAAATAGTTAATAACTATTTAATAACTATTGTACCTAGTTAAAATAAATACAAACTTGCCTGTAAAATAAAAATAAACCCTAAGCTAGATACAATGTAACTATTAGTTATATTGCAGCTAGCTTAGGGTTTATTTTATAGATAAGTATTTAGTTTTAAACAGGAATAATTAAGTTAATTATAGTAATTTTATTTCAATTTCTTTTAATTATATTTAAGTTAGGGGGTGTTAGGTTTAGGGTTAGACTTAGGTTTAGGTGTTAATAACTTTAATATAGTGGCAGCGACGTTGGGGCGGCAGATTAGGGGTTAATAAAAATAGGTAGGAGGCAGCGATGTTAGGGACGGCAGATTAGGGGTTAATAATATTTAACTAATGTTTGCGAGGTGGGAGTGCGGCGGTTTAGGGGTTAATATGTTTATTACAGTGGCGGCGGCGTTGGGGGCAGCAGGTTAGGGGTTAATACATGTAGGTAGGTGGCGTCGATGTTAGGGCCAAAAGGTTAGGGGTTAATAATATTTAACTAATGTTTGATATGCGGGAGTGCGGCGGTTTAGGGGTTAATAAATTTATTATAATGCAGTACCAGACTTGACAGGAGAGGGTCTACTGCTAACTTTTTGGCAGACTCGTAATACCGGCGCTATGCAAGTCCCATTGAAAAACTAGGATACACAATTGAGTGGATTTGCGGTATTTCCAAGTCTAGCCAAAAAAGTGAGCGGTACACCTATACCTGCAAGACTCGTAATACCAGCGGGCGAAAAATAGCAGCGTTGGGACCGCCCAACGCTGCTTTTTAAGCCTAACGCACAACTCGTAATCTAGACGAATGTGTTTGTTATTTTTTGTAAATTAGTTGTTAGTTTTTTGTAATTGTAGATTTAAATTATTGGAGTAGGGTTAGGTGTTTAAATATATAATATAGTTAATTTAATTTGTAGTTTAATGTAGTTTTAGTATAACAGTTAGCGTAGATTAATTATTAGTTTAATATAGTTTAATGTAATTTTAGTATAACAGTTAGGGTAGATTAATTATTAGTTTAATATAGTTTAATGTAATTTTAGTATAACAGGGTAGATTAATTATTAGTTTAATACAATTTAATTTAAATCTAAAGTTAAGTTTAAATTTATTATAAGATAGGGATGAGTTAATATTTAAAGTAAAGTTAAGGGGTTGTTAGGTTTAGGGGTTAATAGGTTAATTTAGTTTATGGTGATGTGGGGGGCTGGTGGTTTAGGGGTTAATAGGTTTAGTAAGTGCTAGTGGTGTTGGAGGCCAGGGCTTTAGAGGTTAATACATTTATTTAGTTGCGGTGGGCTCCGGGAGCGGCGGGATAGGGGTTAATAACTTTATGTAGGTTGTGGCAGGGTCCGGGAGCGGCTGAATCGGGGTTAATAACTTTATGTAGGTGGCGGCGGTGTCAGGGCAGCAGATTAGGGGTTAATAAGTATAATGTAGGTGGCGGCGGTGTTGGGGCAGCAGATTAGGGGTTAATAACATAATGTAGGTGTCGGCGGTGTAGGGGGCGGCAGATTAGGGGTGTTTAGACTCAGGTACATGTTAGAGTGTCATGTGTAAACATAACTTTTATTCTCCTATAGGAATCAATGGGATATCGGGCAGCAGCGAACATGAGCTTTTGTTGCTTTCAGACTCCCATTGATTCCTATGGCATCTGCCGCCTCCAGGGCGGTGGATTGAAATGCAGGTACGCTGGGCCGGATTAGTGGTGAGCGTACCTGTTAGATATTTGTTAACTAGCAAAAGTAGTCAGATAGTGCCGAATTTGCATTCGGAAATCTGTAATGACGTAAGCATCGATCTGTGTCGGACTGAGACCGGCGGATCGTATGTTACGTCACAAATTTCTACTTTTGCCGGTCTGTAGGCTTTGATAAATAAGGGGAATCAGGCTCTCCACAATTACGAATTAGAATTCCAGTGTATTTACGGTTGACGGCTTGATAAATATCCCTCTATAAATGTATTGGCAAAATGCTTCTAGTAAAAGTTAACACTGTTTTAGTGTTAGCATTTTTCTCTGCACGTGCATGTGACGCATAGCTAGATATTCTCAGTGCACCAGCATTTTAAATAATGCAGCTGCTCAGAGCATCAGTGGGTCCTGTATCATGCCAGCAATGAACAAATGGAGTTATTACCAGATTATACAATCACCTTAGGTTTGCTAAGAAAGTGATGTTTATAATGCTGGTGCACGTTGCACACTTAAATACACTTTTGAAACAGCTATAGCTTTTATTAGAAGCATTTTTGCTAATAATTGTATCACAAAAATTCTTCTTTTCTATACTGAAATGCATCCATGTGGATTCCAATTTTGGCTGGAATGTCTCTTTAAAATAAGAGAATGACTTTAAAAATAGACCTGCAGGTACAGAAGGAAAGGCAATAGCACAATGGAAGTAGTAATAACCATGCAACTGTAGCTGTACTTGGCTGTTTACTGTCCCTTTAATTTACAATAATTTTTATTATTATTATTAGTGTTATTAAAACTTTTAAATTACACATTTACTCTGTATTGTACTCAGTTTAACAAAGTGCTTATTTGTAAAAAACCTATCAAGGCACTCTATAAAAAAAATCTGAAAGTTAAGGGTGGGCGAAAATACATTAACCAAACAAGATATGAGAGATTGTAAAAAGGATTATTATTATACATACAATTATTACAAAATAAATGAGCACCATTAGTTTAATAATAGCATATGTTTAAATGCAAGAGGTATTTTTACATCATTTTAGATGCATCATCATTATAAAGATGCACTTGTCTATGAAGCATTTATTTATATAAATCCTAGAACATTTAAAAAAACAACTCATAGATGGTGTATGTCAATTTAGTTTCAAGAAAGTATATTAAAATGATCTATCATTCTTAGCAATGAAAGTTTAATTGCGGAAAACACATACACACACATTCACACTTAGATTATACATACATACTTTCATTTGTATACACACACTCACACACACACTCCAACGCTCACACTCCACTTGCACACACACAAACACACACATATACAGTTCCATTTCCATGCACACACTCCCATTTAAATATATTCACTCGTACACACACAAACACACACTTCCACCCTCACATACATGCACTCCTACATGCATACACACAATATAAATACAATAATTAATGACATAATTTTATCATATAATATAACTTTCATCATAATCAATATACTGGGCCAGATTACAAGTGGCACATTAACACTTATACGTGAACGATATCGGGTTTATCATGGCTTTTTGCACACATCGGATGTAGTGCTCATATTACAAGTTGAAAATAAATGAATGTGTAATGCTCGTGGAATATTTCCCTGTCAGAGCAAACTTGGCCAGTAGTCTTCTTATCCCGGTGTCAAGTGGAAGGATAAGGAAATATCCCAGAACAAGAGAACAGATAAGTAAATGAGGTAAGCAGCACTCACAGTAGAGAGGGCAATCCTTCACGGCATTACAGGGATAACTAGAGAGTACTCAGACAAGCAGAGTTCAGCAACAATAAGGCAATCAGCAGTTCAGGGGTTAAACAGCAGAGTGGTCAGAGAAGTAGAGTTCAGAAACAATAAGGCAATCCAGAGGTTCAGGGGTAAACAACAGAGTGGTTAGACAAGCAGAGTTCAGCAACAATAAGGCAAACCAGCAGTTCAGGGGTTAAACAGCAGAGTGGTCAGACAAGCAGAGTTCACCAACAATAAGGCAATCCAGCAGTTCAGGGGTTAAACACAACAGTACAGAGAAGCACCCAGGAAGCACAAAACAACCTATACTTGGGCAATGTAAGTAAGGAAAAAGGTACTTACATAGACCCAGGTTTGCACCAAAGAAGACATCCAGGAGTATTGGTAATGTCATGTCCAATGAGCCAGAGCACTGATGAGTACATGGCAATGGCCATGGTAACAGAAAGTATCCGTCTGCGTCCATGGCAATAGCAATGGAAGCGGAAGGAGCCGCAGTGGGCGGTGTAACAGAGCCCCCCATCCCTCCAGAACCCTAATGCGGCTTGGAGGGATGAGCAGCATGAAACCTGGAGACCAGAGAAGGAGCATGCACATGATGGGCAGGAACCCAGGAACGAGAGAGTTACAGAGTAACCCTCCCAGTGCATGAGGTATTGTAAGTTGCCTGCATCTGTACCTGGAATCTAGGATCCTGGCAATCTCATACTCTGGCTCACCATGAACCAAGAATGGTGGAGGAGGAGGTCTGAGTCACGTAACTCTGTTTGTGATGTAGGGTTTGAGCAGAGAGATGTAGAAGACTGGATGAATGTGCAGGGCTCTGGGTAAGGCCACTTTGTAGGCAACAGGACTCAGGAGATAATCTTTTGAGGACCTTGTAGGGACTGATATATAGTGATGTCGCGAACCTAAAATTTTCAATTCATGAACCGCGGACTCGAACTTCCGGGATTGTTCGCGAACGCGCGAACCGTGCGAACCGCCATTGAATTCAATAGGCAGGCGAACTTTAAAACCTACAAGGACTCTTTCTGGCCACAATAGTGATGGAAAAGTTGTTTCAAGGGTCCTAACACCTGGACTGTTGCATGCTGGAGGGGGATCCCTGGCAAAACTCCCATGGAAAATTACATAGTTGATGCAGAGTCTGCTTTTAAGCCATAATGGGTCTAAATCAACTAACATTCCCAAAGTGTCTGTCTCAAAACATCCCGGACAGAAGATAGATTGATAGTGATAGATAAGATAGATAGATATACATAGATTGATAGTTAGATAGAATCGATAGAAGAGAAATAGATATATTTGTTAGATATAAAATTACCCTAATAAATTCTAATAATCAAACATGCGTTCTTGGACCCAACTAGCTTGTGTCAATTAGTACTTTTCTTAGCACTTTAATCCCTGTTCCCCCCCCCCTATCGTGGGAGTTCTATATGGCCTGCCAGATTACCCTGAAAAATTATAATAATAAGACATGTGGTCTGCTACCTATTTTAACGAGGTTGTGTTTTAAGTACTACCATTCTTAGCACTTTAATCTCTGTAACTACCCCTATTTGGTGAGGTCTATACGGCCTGGATGATTACCCATACAAAATATAATAATAAGATATCTGCTCTTGGTCTGCGACCCATGGTAACTATGTTGTGTTAATTAGTAATGTCCTTCGCATTTTAATAGCTGTTACTCATACTTACCCTATCGGTGGAGGTCTATATGGCCTGCATGATTACCCTTACAAAATATAACAACCAAACATATGTTCTGGGACCCATGGTAAGTAGGTTGTGTTATGTAGTACTGTTCTTTGCATTTTCATACCTGTTACAACACCAAATGGTGGCAGGTCTATCTGTCCTTCATGATTAGCTGCACCCAAACCCCAAAAAAAGCCGAGTGGTCTTAGACTAACACCCATGGCTAACTCTGTTGTTTCAATTAGTTCTATTCTTAGCATTTTCATCCCTGTTACGGGCGGTCTACATGGCCATCATGATTAGCCGAACAAAATACTACAATCCAACCTTTGCTCAGTCTTCATAGGCCCTTCATTGTCTGTATTTTGATAGTACAGTTCTTATTATTTTTATAGCTGATACAACACCGAATGTTGTCAGCTCTATATGGCCTGCATGATTAGCTGCACCCAATACAAAAATAAATCCAAGCGGTCTTGGATTAACACCCATGGCTAACTCTGTTGTTTCAAGTAGTACTATTCTTAGCACTTTCATCTCATCATCCCTGTTACTTCCAGGACTCTCGGTGGTGGTGGTCTACATGGCCATCATGATTAGCCTAACCAAATACTACAATCCAACCTTGGCTCAGTCTTCCTAAGGCCCTTCATTGGCTGTATTTTGCTAGTACTGTTCTTATTACTATGGTGGTCTACATGGCCATCATGATTAGCCTAACCAAATACTACAATCCAACCTTGGCTCAGTCTTCCTAAGGCCCTTCATTGGCTGTATTTTGGTAGTACTGTTCTTATTAGTTTAATAGCTGATACGACACCGAATGTTGTCAGCTCTATATGGCCGGCATGAATAGCCGCACCCAAAGCCAAAAAAAAGCCAAGTGGTTTTGCACTAACACCCATGGCTAACTCTGTTGTTTCAAGTTCTACTATTCTTAGCTATTTCATCTCATCATCCCTGTTACTTCCAGGACTCTCGGTGGTGGTGGTCTACATGGCCATCATGATTAGCCTAACCAAATACTACAATCCAACCTTGGCCCAGTCTTCCTAAGGCCCTTCATTGACTGTATTTTGGTAGTACTGTTCTTATTAGTTTAATAGCTGATACGACACCGAATGTTGTCAGCTCTATATGGCCTGCATGATTAGCTGCACCCAAAGCCAAAAAAAAGCCAAGCGGTTTTGCACTAAAACCCATGGCTAACTCTGTTGTTTCAAGTTCTACTATTCTTAGCTCTTTCATCTCATCATCCCTGTTACTTCCAGGACTCTCGGTGGTGGTGGTCTACATGGCCATCATGATTAGCATAACCAAATACTACAATCCAACCTTGGCCCAGTCTTCCTAAGGCCCTTCATTGGCTGTATTTTGGTAGTACTGTTTTTATTAGTTTAATAGCTGATACGACACCGAATGTTGTCAGCTCTATATGGCCTGCATGAATAGCCGCACCCAAAGCCAAAAAAAAGCCAAGCGGTTTTGCACTAACACCCATGGCTAACTCTGTTGTTTCAAGTTCTACTATTCTTAGCTCTTTCATCTCATCATCCCTGTTACTTCCAGGACTCTCGGTGGTGGTGGTCTACATGGCCATCATGATTAGCCTAACCAAATACTACAATCCAACCTTGGCCCAGTCTTCCTAAGGCCCTTCATTGGCTGTATTTTGGTAGTACTGTTCTTATTAGTTTAATAGCTGATACGACACGAATGTTGTCAGCTCTATATGGCCTGCATGAATAGCCGCACCCAAAGCCAAAAAAAAGCCAAGCGGTTTTGCACTAACACCCATGGCTAACTCTGTTGTTTCAAGTTCTACTATTCTTAGCTATTTCATCTCATCATCCCTGTTACTTCCAGGACTCTCGGTGGTGGTGGTCTACATGGCCATCATGATTAGCCTAACCAAATACTACAATCCAACCTTGGCCCAGTCTTCCTAAGGCCCTTCATTGACTGTATTTTGGTAGTACTGTTCTTATTAGTTTAATAGCTGATACGACACCGAATGTTGTCAGCTCTATATGGCCTGCATGATTAGCTGCACCCAAAGCCAAAAAAAAGCCAAGCGGTTTTGCACTAAAACCCATGGCTAACTCTGTTGTTTCAAGTTCTACTATTCTTAGCTCTTTCATCTCATCATCCCTGTTACTTCCAGGACTCTCGGTGGTGGTGGTCTACATGGCCATCATGATTAGCATAACCAAATACTACAATCCAACCTTGGCCCAGTCTTCCTAAGGCCCTTCATTGGCTGTATTTTGGTAGTACTGTTTTTATTAGTTTAATAGCTGATACGACACCGAATGTTGTCAGCTCTATATGGCCTGCATGAATAGCCGCACCCAAAGCCAAAAAAAAGCCAAGCGGTTTTGCACTAACACCCATGGCTAACTCTGTTGTTTCAAGTTCTACTATTCTTAGCTCTTTCATCTCATCATCCCTGTTACTTCCAGGACTCTCGGTGGTGGTGGTCTACATGGCCATCATGATTAGCCTAACCAAATACTACAATCCAACCTTGGCCCAGTCTTCCTAAGGCCCTTCATTGGCTGTATTTTGGTAGTACTGTTCTTATTAGTTTAATAGCTGATACGACACGAATGTTGTCAGCTCTATATGGCCTGCATGAATAGCCGCACCCAAAGCCAAAAAAAAGCCAAGCGGTTTTGCACTAACACCCATGGCTAACTCTGTTGTTTCAAGTTCTACTATTCTTAGCTCTTTCATCTCATCATCCCTGTTACTTCCAGGACTCTCGTGGTGGTGGTCTACATGGCCATCATGATTAGCCTAACCAAATATTACAATCCAACCTTGGCCCAGTCTTCCTAAGGCCCTTCATTGGCTGTATTTTGGTAGTACTGTTCTTATTAGTTTAATAGCTGATACGACACCGAATGTTGTCAGCTCTATATGGCCTGCATGAATAAAAGATTACAGTAAAGGCATTGATTTTAGAAACCTACAGATCATTATTTGCAACCGTGAATTTAGAAAAAAAAATTGATTACACAGCCGTGACACTTATTTATGCTCAGGCCTTTTTAATACGAGGGTCCCGGAGCCTCAACCGAAACAATAGCATGAAAGAGGAGATATGTCATCCTTTTGAATAAAAGATTACAGTAAAGGCATTGATTTTAGAAACCCACAGATCATTATTTGCAACCGTGAATTTAGAAAAAAAATTGATTACACACCCGTCACACTTATTTATGCTCAGGCCTTTTTAATACGAGGGTCCTGGAGCCTCAACCGAAACAACAGCATGAAAGAGGAGATATGTCATCCTTTTGAATAAAAGATTACAGGAAAGGCATTGATTTTAGAAACCCAAAGATGATTATTTGCAACCGTGAATTTAGAAAAAAAAATTGATTACACAGCCGTGACACTTATTTATGCTCAGGCCTTTTTAATACGAGGGTCCCGGAGCCTCAACTGAAACAACAGCATGAAAGAGGAGATATGTCATCCTTTTGAATAAAAGATTACAGGAAAGGCATTGATTTTAGAAAGCCACAGATCATTATTTGCAACCGTGAAATTAGACAAAAACATTGATTAGACAGCCGTGACACTTATTTATGCTCAGGCCTTTTTAATACGAGGGTCCCGGAGCCTCAACCGAAACAACAGCATGAAAGAGGAGATATGTCATCCTTTTGAATAAAAGATTACAGGAAAGGCATTGATTTTAGAAACCCACAGATCATTATTTGCAACCGTGAAATTAGACAAAAACATTGATTAGACAGCCGTGAAACTTATTTATGCTCAGGCCTTTTTAATACGAGGGTCCCGGAGGCTCAACCGAAACAACAGCATGAAAGAGGAGATATGTCATACTTTTGAATAAAAGATTACAGGAAAGGCATTGATTTTTAAAAACCCACAGATCATTATTTGCAACCGTGAAATTAGAAAAAAAAATTGATTACACACCCGTGACACTTATTTATGCTCAGGCCTTTTTAATACGATGGTCCCGGAGCCTCAACCGAAACAACAGCATGAAAGAGGAGATATGTCATCCTTTTGAATAAAAGATTACAGGAAAGGCATTGATTTTAGAAAGCCACAGATCATTATTTGCAACCGTGAAGTTAGACAAAAACATTGATTAGACAGCCGTGACACTTATTTATGCTCAGGCCTTTTTAATACGAGGGTCCCGGAGCCTCAACCGAAACAACAGCATGAAAGAGGAGATATGTCATCCTTTTGAATAAAAGATTACAGGAAAGGCATTGATTTTAGAAACCCACAGATCATTATTTGCAACCGTGAAATTAGACAAAAACATTGATTAGACAGCCGTGACACTTATTTATGCTCAGGCCTTTTTAATACGAGGGTCCCGGAGGCTCAACCGAAAAAACAGCATGAAAGAGGAGATATGTCATACTTTTGAATAAAAGATTACAGGAAAGGCATTGATTTTAGAAACCCACAGATCATTATTTGCAACCATGAAATTAGAAAAAAACATTGATTACACACCCGTGACACTTATTTATGCTCAGGCCTTTTTAATACGATGGTCCCGGAGCCTCAACCGAAACAACAGCATGAAAGAGGAGATATGTCATCCTTTTGAATAAAAGATTACAGGAAAGGCATTGATTTTAGAAACCCACAGATCATTTATATGACCCATGTAATAGAAAAAAACATTCATTAGACACCGGTTACACTTATTTATCCTCAGGCCTTGTTAATACGAGGGTCCCGGAGCCGCAACTGAAACAACAGCATGAAAGAGGACATATGTCAATCTTTTTGAATTATAGATTACAGGAAAGGCATTGATTTTAGAAACACTGAGATAATTAGTTGCAACCGGGAAATCAAAAAAAAAAATTGAACAGACACCCAGTACACTTTATTATCCATAGGCCTTTTCAGCAGAGGCTCCAGGACCCTCAACAAAAACAAGAGCAGGGATCTGGGCATAGGAGTACAATGGAGTGTGACAATAATAATCTGAAGGTGAAGATTGCATAGTTGTGGCATTTGAATTTTGTTATCGTGGGAACTTAGTACTTGCAATGACCTTGCTCTGGTGAATCCATATCGCAAATGTGTTATTTAAGGCACTGTTTGTCTATTTTTTTGAATATCAGCATTTGTTAAATGAAGCTCAACTTAGGCTGGTGAGAAACGACCTTTCTTCTGGCTGTTTGCAAATGTTGTTGCTCTGGACAAACATGTGAATAAGGGGCCATCAGCCATATTCTGCACGCAACCCCTTTGATGATTGACGATAAACATGTGTCACCTGCAAGCAGAGCTCGTTACTTCTGTCTAAATCATCTTCCTGGTATGGACAGGCCACTGTTTCCCACAGCAAGTACGAATTTTGAAATACAAGATTGTCTTGAGTATGGTAGGAAACCAAAGTTTATTTAATTCAGTACTATCTATCACCACAAAAAATGAACTTCTTGAAGCAACAAAAATGCCAGCAATTTTATGTGCTTATGGATGACAAGGACGTCATGTCCTTTGGTGCACAGAGATGGAGACGATTTTTGCCCTCCCTGTACACTACCCAGATGTCTCAAACATCACCAGAAACACAATACAGCCACTCTTGTGAAGTTCCGGTAGCCATCTCTTTGCGCTCCTAAAGGAATACTTTATCAGTGTTTTTGTATACATCCGACAACAGCTTCGGAGACTGTGGTGACGCACATGTTATTTACTGTTGTTCCAGCTGTGGCAATATCAATTGGCATGAAAAAGTTATGATTTGTGGGTTGTGGAGCCTATAGCTGTTAAGGTAGGACGTGTGTTTGAGGAGCTCCAGGTCTTACAAGTTACTTTGGAGTTAGTTTTCAACCTTAATTTAATTTTATTTTTGGGATTCATAGTCACACTTTCTGGGGCTATCTAAGAGGAGCCTGGTAAAAGCAGTAGTAGTCACCCCTTATATCAAAGGGTACGGAGACCTGTTTTTTGCGTTTCCAATATTGCGCCGTACCCCAAACTAATCCTGAATGAAAAAAAAAAATAATAAAATTTGGACTAGTGACGCACATTTTATGCACGCTGTGGCAATTGCAATTTGCAATAAAAATAATCTGCTAACAACAACCACTACCTACGACCACACCTGTCTCCTGAAGTCATGCTTCAGTTATTAAGTCAAGTTAAATTATTTTTTTTTTCTTTATTATGCGCAGCAGAGGCTCCAGGACCCTCGACAAAACCAGCAGCAGGAAAGAGGACATATGGCATCCTTATGAAAAAAATGATTATAGGAAAGGCATTGATTTTAGAAACACAGAGATCATTAGTTGCAACCGTGAAATCACAAAAAACTTCGATTATACACCAAGTACACTTATTTATCCTTAGGCCTTTTTAGCAGAGGCTCCAGGACCCTCCACAAAACCAGCAGCATGAAAGAGGACATATGGCATACTTTAGAAAATTAGATTACAGGAAAGGCATTGACTTTAGAAACACAGAGATCATTAGTTGCAACCGTGAAATCTAAAAAAACATAGATTATACACCCAGTACACTTATTTATCCTTAGGCCTTTTTACAAGAGTGTCCCCGAGCCTCAACAGAAAGAACAGCATGAAAGAGGATATATGGCATCCTTTTGAAAAATAGATTACAGGAAAGGCATTGATTTTAGAAAGACAGAAAAAAATTGTTACAAACGGGAAATCGAAAAAAAACATTGAATAGACACCCAGTACACTTCTTTATCCTTCGGCCTTTTGAGCAGAGGCTCCAGGACACTCAACAAAACCAGCAGTAGGAAAGAGGACATATGGCATCCTTTGTGAAAAAAAGATTATAGGAAAGGCATTGATTTTAGAAACCCGGGGATAATTTGTTGCAACCGTGAATTTGAATAAAAAAAAAGATTGGATGGACACCAGGTACACTTCTTTATCCATAATGCCTTTTTATAAGAGGGTCCAGTACCCTCAAACAAAAAACCAGCAGGAAAGAGGACATATGGCATACTTTTGAACAATACAGTAAGAGTACAGGAAAGGCATTGATTTTAGAAACTCATAGATAATTTTTTAAAATGTAAATTTGAATCAAAAAAATGATTCGATGAACACCCAGTACACCACTTTCTCCTTAGGCCTTTTTATAAGAGTGTCCTGGACCCTCAAAAAAACACCAGCAGGAAAGAGGACATATGGCATACTTTTGAAAATTAGATTACAGAAAAGGCATTGATGTTAGAAACACAGAGATCAGTTACATGACCCGGGAAATAGAAAAAAAAAACATTGATTGGACACCCAGTACACTTCTTTATCCTTAGGCCTTTTTAAAAGAGTGTCCTGGAGCCTCAACAGAAAGAACAGCATGAAAGAGGACATATGGCATCCTTTTGAAAAATAGATTACAGGAAAGGCATTGATTTTTGAAAGACAGAAAAAATAAGTTACAACTGTGAAATCTAAAAAAACATTGAATAGACACCCAGTACACTTCTTTATCCTTCGGCCTTTTTAGCAGACGCTCCAGGACACTCAACAAAACCAGCAGTAGGAAAGAGGACATATGGCATCCTTTGTGAAAAAAAGATTATAGGAAAGGCATTGATTTTAGAAACCCGGGGATAATTTGTTGCAACCGTGAATTTGAATAAAAAAAAAAGATTGGATGGACACCAGGTACAATTCTTTATCCATAATGCCTTTTTATAAGAGGGTCCAGGACCCTCAAACAAAAAACCAGCAGGAAAGAGGACATATGGCATACTTTTGAACAATACAGTAAGAGTACAGGAAAGGCATTGATTTTAGAAACCCATAGATAATTTTTTGCAAATGTAAATTTGAATCAAAAAAATGATTCGATGGACACCCAGTACACCACTTTCTCCTTAGGCCTTTTTATAAGAGTGTCCTGGACCCTCAAAAAAACACCAGCAGGAAAGAGGACATATGGCATACTTTTGAAAATTAGATTACAGGAAAGGCATTGATGTTAGAAACACAGAGATCAGTTATATGACCCGGGAAATAGAAAAAAAACATTGATTGGACACCCAGTACACTTCTTTATCCTTAGGCCTTTTTAAAAGAGTGTCCCGGAGCCTCAACAGAAGAACAGCATGAAAGAGGACATATGGCATCCTTTTGAAAAATAGATTACAGGAAAGGCATTGATTTTTGAAAGACAGAAAAAATAAGTTACAACTGTGAAATCTAAAAAAACATTGAATAGACACCCAGTACACTTCTTTATCCTTCGGCCTTTTTAGCAGACGCTCCAGGACACTCAACAAAACCAGCAGTAGGAAAGAGGACATATGGCATCCTTTGTGAAAAAAAGATTATAGGAAAGGCATTGATTTTAGAAACCCAGGGATAATTTGTTGCAACCGTGAATTTGAATAAAAAAAAAAGATTGGATGGACACCAGGTACAATTCTTTATCCATAATGCCTTTTTATAAGAGGGTCCAGGACCCTCAAACAAAAAACCAGCAGGAAAGAGGACATATGGCATACTTTTGAGCAATAGAGTACAGGAAAGGCATAGATTTTAGAAACCCATAAAAAAAAATTTAAAATGTAAATTTGAATAAAAAAAATGATTCGATGGACAGCCAGTACACCTCTTTCTCCTTAGGCCTTTTTATAAGAGGGTCCTGGACCCTCAAAAAAAACACCAGCAGGAAAGAGGACGTATGGCATCCTTTTGAACAATAGAGTACAGGTACAGCATTGATTTTACAAACCCAGAGATCATTTTGGTCAATTGTTAAATAGAAAAATAAAAATGAGTGGCCAACCGGTACACCTCTTTCTCCTTAGGCCTTTTTATAAGATGGTCCTGGACACTCAAAAAAAACACCAGCAGGAAAGAGGACGTATGGCATCCTTTTGAACAATAGAGTACAGGTACGGCATTGATTTTACAAAACCAGAGATAATTTAGGTCAAATGAGAAATAGAAAATAAAAATGAGTGGACACCCAGTACACCTCTTTCACCTTAGGCCTTTTTATAAGAGTGTCCAGGACCCTCAAACAAAATACCAGCAGGAACGAGAACATATGGCATACTTTGGAACAATAGAGTACTGGTACGGCATTGATTTGTGAAACCCACAGATAATTGTTTGTAAAAGTGAAATAGCACCAAAAACCATGCTTGGACTCCCACTCCAGGTCGTTCACCTTCAGCTTTTTTATAAGAGGGTCCAGCACCCTCAACAGAAACAACTGCAGGAAACACCACCACATATGCCATCCTTTTGCACAAGCGAGTACAGGTATGGCATCCATTTTAGAAACCCAAAGATAATTGAGAAGAACCAGGAACATTTTTATAAAAACTGGATGGGGCAACCATTACTACAGGTCGTTCTCCTTCAGCCTTTTTATATCATGGGCCACGACCCGCAACAGGCACAACAGCATGAAACAAAACATATGCCACCCTTTTGCACAGTAGAGTACAGGTATGTCATAGATGGAACACGGAGATAATTTAGATCAACCAAGAGACGGATAAAGATGCTTGGTCGGTCCTACTCTTTCAAATTTGTTGCATTTTGCGTTCAATTGAATGGTCCACCGGATATGAGTGGTGTGTAAAGTTGTACAATTCGTAACAGTTTAATCACTAGTGTTATGTGCCTTAATTTTTTTTATTTGAGTTTTGTACCCACAGAGATGCAGCAGAGGCCAGAAAAATTAGGAATGTACAAATGACTAAAACATTGGGGTATTGTTGGAGCAACTGCTGTAGCAGCGGCCAGAAAAATCGATGTTTGTAAAACATTTATAAAGTGCCCTAAAAGCTTGTGGCTTGAACACTAGTTGTTGGCGGATAAGTCAAGCAAGTCCTCCGTCTTTATAACCAAAAAAAAAAGGCCAGCCTGTGTACCAGTTGTAGCCCAATGCAGCTCATATCATCATCAGTAGTTTTTTATTCAAATGTATCGCCCAATGTCAGTCCCTTCAGGATCCAGCCCTCATTCATTTTTATAAAAGTGAGATAGTCAAGGCTTTTTTGACCTAGGCGACTTCTCTTCTCAGTGACAAAACCTCCTGCTGCACTAAAAGTCCTTTTCGGACAGGACACTTGAAGCGGGGCAGGCCAGAAGTTCCATTGCAAATTGGGATAGCTCAGGCCACAAGTCCAGCCTGCACACCCAGTAGTCAAGGGGTCCATCGCTCCTGAGAGTGTCGAGATCCGCAGTTAAAGCTAGGTAGTCTGCTACCTGTAGGTTGAGTCTTTCTCTAAGGCTGGATCCCGAAAGGCTCTGATGGTGCATGGGAGTTAAAAAGGTACGCATGTCCTCCATCAACAAGACGTCAGGAAAGCGCCCGGTCCTTGCCGCCGTGGTCGTGGGAGGAGGAGGATTAATTTAATCTCTTCCCCTGTTACATTCCCGTGGTGCTGTGACATCACCCTTATACGCTGTATAAAGCATAGTTTTTAATTTATTATGAAAATGCTGCATCCTTTCCGACTTGCGGGAATTTGGTAACATTTCAGGCAATTTATGCTTATACCGGGGGTCGAGGAGCGTGGACACCCAGTACAAGTCGTTCTCCTTCAGCTTTTTTATACGAGGGTCCCTCAACAGGCACGACAGCATGAAAGAACCCATTTGAACAAGGTTGGATGCTGAGCTAATCATGTCGCGTTCCTCCTCCTCACTGATCTCACTGATGGTATCTTCTTCCCCCCAGCCACGTACAACACCACGGGTACCAGAGAGGTGACAACAACTAGCACCCTGGGATGACTGTTGTGCTCGGTCTTCCTCCTCCTCATCCTCCCCAAAGCCACATTCCTCCTCTGACTCCTCTTCCTCACAATCCTCTTCCTGCATTGCCGCAGGTCCAGCAAGCAATGCTGATTCGGCTGTTTGTGGGGGTGATGGAGACCACAACTCTTCCTCTTCCTCTTCACGCTCATCTACTGCCTGATCCAGCACTCTTCACAGGGCACGCTCCAGGAAGAAAACAAATGGTATGATGTCGCTGATGGTGCCTTTGGTGCGACTGACAAGGTTTGTCACCTCCTCAAAAGGACGCATGAGCCTACAGGCATTGCGCATGAGCGTCCAGTAATTTGGCAAAAATATCCCCAGCTCCCCAGAGGCTGTCCTAGCATCCCGGTCATACAAATACTCATTAACAGCTTTTTCTTGTTGGAGCAGGTGGTCAAACATTAGGAGTGTTGAATTCCACCGTGTCGGGCTGTCGCAAATCAAGCGCCTCACTGGCAGGTTGTTTCGACGCTGGATATCAGACAAGTGCGCCATGGCCGTGTAGGAACGCCTGAAATGGCAACACACCTTCCTGGCCTGCTTCAGGACGTCCTGTAAGCCTGGGTACTTATGGACAAATCGTTGTACAATCAGATTACACACATGTGCCATGCACGGCACATGTGTCAACTTGCCCAATTTCAATGCCGCCACCAAATTACTTCCATTGTCAGAAACAACCTTGCCAATCTCCAGTTGGTGCGGAGTCAGCCACTAATCCACCTGTGCGTTCAGGGCGGTCAGGAGTGCTGGTGCGGTGTGACTCTCCGCTTTCAGGCAAGTCAACCCCAAGACGGCGTGACACTGCCGTACCCGGGATGTAGCATAGTACCTGGGGAGCTGGGGGGGTGCCATAGATGTGGAGCAAGACGCAGAAGTTGAAGAGGACTCAGCCGAGGAAGAGGTTATGGAAGAGGATGGAGTAGGAGGAGTAGAGGAGGTAGCAGCAGGCCTGCCTGCAAGTCGTGGCAGTGTCACCAACTCTTCTGCAGAGCCAGGCATTCCATACTTGTCAGAAGTCAGCAGGTTTACCCAATGCACAGTGTAGGTGATATACCTGCCCTGACCATGCTTTGCAGACCAGCTATCCGTGGTCATATGGACCCTTGCCCCAACGCTGTGTGCCAGACATGCCATAACTTCCTTTCTCACAACAGAGTACAGGTTTGGGATTGCCTTTTGTGAAAATAAATTTCTGCCAGGTACCTTCCACTGCGGTGTCCCAATAGATACAATTTTTTTTAAAGCATCAGACTCCACCAGCTTGTATGGTAAAAGCTGGCGGGCTAAGAGTTCAGACAAGCCAGCTGTCAGACGCCGGGCAAGGGGGGGACTTTGAGAAATTGGCTTCTTACGCTCAAACATGTCCTTGACAGACACCTGACTGTAGGCAGATGACCAGGAACTGCTACGTAAGAGAGACTGAGTGGAGGATGGTTGAGAGGGGGCAAGGAGGACAGCACTGGTTGACGTGGCTGAAGATGCTGGAGCAGGAGGAGGAGGGCGGCTTTCACTTTGTGTGCTGCTTCTACTCATGTGTTCTTCCCATCAGCCTTTGTGATGGGAGACCATGTGCCTTCGCAAAGCAGTTGTACCTAGGTGGCTGTTGGACTTCCCACGACTCAGTTTCTTTTGGCACAGGTTGCAAATGGCATCGCTGTTGTCAGAGGCAGACACACAAAAAAAATGCCACACTGCTGAGCTCTGCGATGACGGCATTCTGGTGGTGGCAACAGCATGCGTTGATGGGCGTCGGCGGGCTGTCTGGCTGACCCCTGGTCACGATGCATGCTGTCTGACTGTGCCACTAGCTCCATGAGATGACCTCCCCGTGCTTCCAAATCGTCTCCTCCTCCTCTCTTTCTCCCCATCTGAACTTTCCCACCCTTATACTTCTCTTCTAGCAGGCACCCACGTGACATCCACCGACACATCATCATCAACCGCTTCACTTGTATCTGAAACATCAAGAAAAGAAGCAGCAGCGGGTACAACATCACCATCATCATCATCACACCGTACCTCCATGTCGGTAATGCTGCCTGACTGAGACTGATCACTATTATCTACATCCTCTGTCAATGATGGTTGCGCATCACTCGTTTCTTCAAAATGATGTGTCAATAACTCCTGTGACAGATCAAGTGAAGCGGCTGTGGTGCTAGTGTTGGTGGTGGCGACAGGCGGCGGAGTGGCACTGGTCACTTGAGACCTGCCCAAAGCACAGCTGGACTTAGATGGTGCGTCAAGGTTAGGAGGACTAGCAGCGGAAGCTGAAGAAGATTGGGTTTCCTGTGTTAGCCATTCAACTAGGTCCTCCTCAGAAGTTTTTGCATCCCCCCTGGCACCCGCGTCTGAACAATGTGCATATTTGTAGGGTCTAAAGGAATCACAGCACCACGACCACGGAACCTGCGGGGTGGCCTGCCTCTGCCTGTCATTTTTTTTTAAATGGACACTAACAATACTATTACACCAATTGAGTGGTGGCACTGTGAAAGTGGGCACAGTATACGCTGTGAGACTGACAACAACAAAAAAGACAGATGTTTTAAAAATCACAAATTGTTAATTTTTTGAAATATTACTAGTACTGTGGCAACAAATATGATTGTTTGGCACTATTTGGCAAATGAGCCTGTCTGGCACACACGCTGGGAGAAAGGAAACTGCAATTCAATGGCACTAGGAGACTGAAGAATCACAGTCAAAACAGTTATGATTAACAAAAATTCAAATCCTGTTACAATAAATATGAGTGGTGGCACTAATTGGCTAGTTGGGACTGGCACACAGGCAGGCAGGCAGGAGGAAAATGCAATTCAAGGGCACTAGTAGACTGCAGATTGACAGTCAAAACAGTGTTGATTGACAAATTTTGCAATACTGTTAAAAGAAATATGATTGCTAGCACTAATTGGATAGTTGGGCCTGGCACACAGGCTTGCAGGCAGTAGAAAAGTGCAATTCAATGGCACAAGCAAAATGAGGATTAAGATCAACCATCAAGATTTTTTTTATTTAAATTAGTAACTATACTGTGACAACAATTAGGATTGGTGTAAATAGTTGGCAAGACGGCCTGGCACAAAAGGATGGCAGGCAGGAGGGAGATGCAATTCAAGGAAACTAGGAGACTGATTAATGACAGTCAAAACAGTGATGATTGACAATTTTTCTAATACTGTTAAAAGAAATATGATTGCTGACAACAATTGGCTAGGTGGGCCTGGCTCACAGCAGGCTGCAAGGCAGGAGGAAAGTGCTATTCAATGGCACCAGCAAACTGAGGTTTCAAATCACAGCAACTATTACCAAAAATTTTAATTTTTAATTATTAGAATACTGTCACAACAAATATGATTGGTGTAAATATTTTTTAAGTAGGCCTGGCACACAGGCTTGGAAGGCTGTAGAAAACTGCAATTCAAAGGCACAAGCAAACTGAGGGTTAAGATCATCAACAATAAAGATATTTTTAATTTTAATTAGTAACTATACTGTGACAAAAAATTAGGATTGGTGTAAATAGTTGGCAAGACGGCCTGGCACAAAAGGATGGCAGGCAGGAGGGAGATGCAATTCAAGGACACTAGGAGACTGATTACTGACAGTCTAAACAGTGATGATTGACAATTTTTGCAATACTGTTAACAGAAATATGATTGCTGACAACAATTGGCTAGGTGGGGGCCTGGCTCACAGCAGGCTGCAAGGCAGGAGGAAAGTGCGTTTCAATGGCACCAGCAAACTGACGATTCAAATCACAGCAACTATTACCAAAAATTTAAATTTTTAATTATTAGAATACTGTCACAACAAATATGATTGGTGTAAATATTTTTTAAGTAGGCCTGGCACACAGGCTTGGAAGGCTGTAGAAAACTGCAATTCAAAGGCACGAGCAAACTGAGGGTTAAGATCATCAACAATAAAGATTTTTTTAATTTTAATTAGTAACTATACTGTGACAAAAAATTAGGATTGGTGTAAATAGTTGGCAAGACGGCCTGGCACAAAAGGATGGCAGGCAGGAGGGAGATGCAATTCAAGGACACTAGGAGACTGATTACTGACAGTCTAAACAGTGATGATTGACAATTTTTGCAATACTGTTAACAGAAATATGATTGCTGACAACAATTGGCTAGGTGGGGGCCTGGCTCACAGCAGGCTGCAAGGCAGGAGGAAAGTGCGTTTCAATGGCACCAGCAAACTGACGATTCAAATCACAGCAACTATTACAAAAAATTTTAATTTTTAATTATTAGAATACTGCCACAACAAATATGATTGGTGTAAATATTTTTTAAGTAGGCCTGGCACACAGGCTTGGAAGGCTGTAGAAAACTGCAATTCAAAGGCACGAGCAAACTGAGGGTTAAGATCATCAACAATAAAGATTTTTTTAATTTTAATTAGTAACTATACTGTGACAAAAAATTAGGATTGGTGTAAATAGTTGGCAAGACGGCCTGGCACAAAAGGATGGCAGGCAGGAGGGAGATGCAATTCAAGGACACTAGGAGACTGATTACTGACAGTCTAAACAGTGATGATTGACAATTTTTGCAATACTTTTAACAGAAATATGATTGCTGACAACAATTGGCTAGGTGGGGGCCTGGCTCACAGCAGGCTGCAAGGCAGGAGGAAAGTGCGTTTCAATGGCACCAGCAAACTGACGATTCAAATCACAGCAACTATTACCAAAAATTTAAATTTTTAATTATTAGAATACTGTCACAACAAATATGATTGGTGTAAATATTTTTTAAGTAGGCCTGGCACACAGGCTTGGAAGGCTGTAGAAAACTGCAATTCAAAGGCACGAGCAAACTGAGGGTTAAGATCATCAACAATAAAGATTTTTTTAATTTTAATAAGTAACTATACTGTGACAAAAAATTAGGATTGGTGTAAATAGTTGGCAAGACGGCCTGGCACAAAAGGATGGCAGGCAGGAGGGAGATGCAATTCAAGGACACTAGGAGACTGATTACTGACAGTCTAAACAGTGATGATTGACAATTTTTGCAATACTGTTAACAGAAATATGATTGCTGACAACAATTGGCTAGGTGGGGGCCTGGCTCACAGCAGGCTGCAAGGATCGAGGAAAGTGCGTTTCAATGGCACCAGCAAACTGACGATTCAAATCACAGCAACTATTACCAAAAATTTTAATTTTTAATTATTAGAATACTGTCACAACAAATATGATTGGTGTAAATATTTTTTAAGTAGGCCTGGCACACAGGCTTGGAAGGCTGTAGAAAACTGCAATTCAAAGGCACGAGCAAACTGAGGGTTAAGATCATCAACAATAAAGATTTTTTTAATTATAATTAGTAACTATACTGTGACAAAAAATTAGGATTGGTGTAAATAGTTGGCAAGACGGCCTGGCACAAAAGGATGGCAGGCAGGAGGGAGATGCAATTCAAGGACACTAGGAGACTGATTACTGACAGTCTAAACAGTGATGATTGACAATTTTTGCAATACTGTTAACAGAAATATGATTGCTGACAACAATTGGCTAGGTGGGGGCCTGGCTCACAGCAGGCTGCAAGGCAGGAGGAAAGTGCGTTTCATTGGCACCAGCAAACTGACGATTCAAATCACAGCAACTATTAACAAAAATTTTAATTTTTAATTATTAGAATACTGTCACAACAAATATGATTGGTGTAAATATTTTTTAAGTAGGCCTGGCACACAGGCTTGGAAGGCTGTAGAAAACTGCAATTCAAAGGCACGAGCAAACTGAGGGTTAAGATCATCAACAATAAAGATTTTTTTAATTTTAATTAGTAACTATACTGTGACAAAAAATTACGATTGGTGTAAATAGTTGGCAAGACGGCCTGGCACAAAAGGATGGCAGGCAGGAGGGAGATGCAATTCAAGGACACTAGGAGACTGATTACTGACAGTCTAAACAGTGATGATTGACAATTTTTGCAATACTGTTAACAGAAATATGATTGCTGTCAACAATTGGCTAGGTGGGGGCCTGGCTCACAGCAGGCTGCAAGGCAGGAGGAAAGTGCGTTTCAATGGTACCAGCAAACTGACGATTCAAATCACAGCAACTATTACCAAAAATTTTAATTTTTAATTATTAGAATACTGTCACAACAAATATGATTGGTGTAAATATTTTTTTTAAGTAGGCCTGGCACACAGGCTTGGAAGGCTGTAGAAAACTGCAATTCAAAGGCACGAGCAAACTGAGGGTTAAGATCATCAACAATAAAGATTTTTTTAATTTTAATTAGTAACTATACTGTGACAAAAAATTAGGATTGGTGTAAATAGTTGGCAATACGGCCTGGCACCAAAGGATGGCAGGCAGGAGGGAGATGCAATTCAAGGACACTAGGAGACTGATTACTGACAGTCTAAACAGTGATGATTGACAATTTTTGCAATACTGTTAACAGAAATATGATTGCTGTCAACAATTGGCTAGGTGGGGGCCTGGCTCACAGCAGGCTGCAAGGCAGGAGGAAAGTGCGTTTCAATGGCACCAGCAAACTGACGATTCAAATCACAGCAACTATTACCAAAAATTTTAATTTTTAATTATTAGAATACTGTCACAACAAATATGATTGGTGTAAATATTTTTTTAAGTAGGCCTGGCACACAGGCTTGGAAGGCTGTAGAAAACTGCAATTCAAAGGCACGAGCAAACTGAGGGTTAAGATCATCAACAATAAAGATTTTTTTAATTTTAATTAGTAACTATACTGTGACAAAAAATTAGGATTGGTGTAAATAGTTGGCAAGACGGCCTGGCACAAAAGGATGGCAGGCAGGAGGGAGATGCAATTCAAGGACACTAGGAGACTGATTACTGACAGTCTAAACAGTGATGATTGACAATTTTTGCAATACTGTTAACAGAAATATGATTGCTGACAACAATTGGCTAGGTGGGGGCCTGGCTCACAGCAGGCTGCAAGGCAGGAGAAAAGTGCGTTTCAATGGCACCAGCAAACTGACGATTCAAATCACAGCAACTATTACCAAAAATTTTAATTTTTAATTATTAGAATACTGTCACAACAAATATGATTGGTGTAAATATTTTTTAAGTAGGCCTGGCACACAGGCTTGGAAGTCTGTAGAAAACTGCAATTCAAGGGTACGAGCAAACTAAGGGTTAAGATCATCAACAATAAAGATTTTTTTAATTATAATTAGTAACTATACTGTGACAAAAAATTAGGATTGGTGTAAATAGTTGGCAAGACGGCCTGGCATTAAATGATGGCAGGCAGGAGGGAGATGCAATTCAAGGACACTAGGAGACTGATTACTGACAGTCTAAACAGTGATGATTGACAATTTTTGCAATACTGTTAACAGAAATATGATTGCTGACAACAATTGGCTAGGTGGGGGCCTGGCTCACAGCAGGCTGCAAGGCAGGAGGAAAGTGCGTTTCAATGGCACCAGCAAACTGACGATTCAAATCACAGCAACTATTACCAAAAATTTTAATTTTAAATTATTAGAATACTGTCACAACAAATATGATTGGTGTAAATATTTTTTAAGTAGGCCTGGCACACAGGCTTGGAAGGCTGTAGAAAAGTGCAATTCAAAGGCACGAGCAAACTGAGGGTTAAGATCAACACTAAAAATTTTTTTTATTTAAATTAATAACTATACTGTCTGACTGTGACAACAATTATGATTGGTGTAAATAGTTGGCCAGACGGCCTGGCACAAAAGGCTGGCAGTGGCAGGCAGGAGGTAAATGAAATTCAATGGCCCTAGGAGACAAGGCAGGAGGAAAGTGCGTTTCATTGGCACCAGCAAACTGACGATTCAAATCACAGCAACTATTAACAAAAATTTTAATTTTTAATTATTAGAATACTGTCACAACAAATATGATTGGTGTAAATATTTTTTAAGTAGGCCTGGCACACAGGCTTGGAAGGCTGTAGAAAACTGCAATTCAAAGGCACGAGCAAACTGAGGGTTAAGATCATCAACAATAAAGATTTTTTTAATTTTAATTAGTAACTATACTGTGACAAAAAATTAGGATTGGTGTAAATAGTTGGCAAGACGGCCTGGCACAAAAGGATGGCAGGCAGGAGGGAGATGCAATTCAAGGACACTAGGAGACTGATTACTGACAGTCTAAACAGTGATGATTGACAATTTTTGCAATACTGTTAACAGAAATATGATTGCTGTCAACAATTGGCTAGGTGGGGGCCTGGCTCACAGCAGGCTGCAAGGCAGGAGGAAAGTGCGTTTCAATGGCACCAGCAAACTGACGATTCAAATCACAGCAACTATTACCAAAAATTTTAATTTTTAATTATTAGAATACTGTCACAACAAATATGATTGGTGTAAATATTTTTTTAAGTAGGCCTGGCACACAGGCTTGGAAGGCTGTAGAAAACTGCAATTCAAAGGCACGAGCAAACTGAGGGTTAAGATCATCAACAATAAAGATTTTTTTAATTTTAATTAGTAACTATACTGTGACAAAAAATTAGGATTGGTGTAAATAGTTGGCAAGACGGCCTGGCACAAAAGGATGGCAGGCAGGAGGGAGATGCAATTCAAGGACACTAGGAGACTGATTACTGACAGTCTAAACAGTGATGATTGACAATTTTTGCAATACTGTTAACAGAAATATGATTGCTGACAACAATTGGCTAGGTGGGGGCCTGGCTCACAGCAGGCTGCAAGGATCGAGGAAAGTGCGTTTCAATGGCACCAGCAAACTGATGATTCAAATCACAGCAACTATTACCAAAAATTTTAATTTTTAATTATTAGAATACTGTCACAACAAATATGATTGGTGTAAATATTTTTTAAGTAGGCCTGGCACACAGGCTTGGAAGGCTGTAGAAAACTGCAATTCAAAGGCACGAGCAAACTGAGGGTTAAGATCATCAACAATAAAGATTTTTTTAATTATAATTAGTAACTATACTGTGACAAAAAATTAGGATTGGTGTAAATAGTTGGCAAGACGGCCTGGCACAAAAGGATGGCAGGCAGGAGGGAGATGCAATTCAAGGACACTAGGAGACTGATTACTGACAGTCTAAACAGTGATGATTGACAATTTTTGCAATACTGTTAACAGAAATATGATTGCTGACAACAATTGGCTAGGTGGGGGCCTGGCTCACAGCAGGCTGCAAGGCAGGAGGAAAGTGCGTTTCATTGGCACCAGCAAACTGACGATTCAAATCACAGCAACTATTAACAAAAATTTTAATTTTTAATTATTAGAATACTGTCACAACAAATATGATTGGTGTAAATATTTTTTAAGTAGGCCTGGCACACAGGCTTGGAAGGCTGTAGAAAACTGCAATTCAAAGGCACGAGCAAACTGAGGGTTAAGATCATCAACAATAAAGATTTTTTTAATTTTAATTAGTAACTATACTGTGACAAAAAATTAGGATTGGTGTAAATAGTTGGCAAGACGGCCTGGCACAAAAGGATGGCAGGCAGGAGGGAGATGCAATTCAAGGACACTAGGAGACTGATTACTGACAGTCTAAACAGTGATGATTGACAATTTTTGCAATACTGTTAACAGAAATATGATTGCTGTCAACAATTGGCTAGGTGGGGGCCTGGCTCACAGCAGGCTGCAAGGCAGGAGGAAAGTGCGTTTCAATGGTACCAGCAAACTGACGATTCAAATCACAGCAACTATTACCAAAAATTTTAATTTTTAATTATTAGAATACTGTCACAACAAATATGATTGGTGTAAATATTTTTTAAGTAGGCCTGGCACACAGGCTTGGAAGGCTGTAGAAAACTGCAATTCAAAGGCACGAGCAAACTGAGGGTTAAGATCAACACTAAAAAATTTTTTTATTTAAATTAATAACTATACTGTCTGACTGTGACAACAATTATGATTGGTGTAAATAGTTGGCTAGACGGCCTGGCACAAAAGGCTGGCAGTGGCAGGCAGGAGGTAAATGAAATTCAATGGCCCTAGGAGACAAGGCAGGAGGAAAGTGCGTTTCATTGGCACCAGCAAACTGACGATACAAATCACAGCAACTATTAACAAAAATTTTAATTTTTAATTATTAGAATACTGTCACAACAAATATGATTGGTGTAAATATTTTTTAAGTAGGCCTGGCACACAGGCTTGGAAGGCTGTAGAAAACTGCAATTCAAAGGCACGAGCAAACTGAGGGTTAAGATCATCAACAATAAAGATTTTTTTAATTTTAATTAGTAACTATACTGTGACAAAAAATTAGGATTGGTGTAAATAGTTGGCAAGACGGCCTGGCACAAAAGGATGGCAGGCAGGAGGGAGATGCAATTCAAGGACACTAGGAGACTGATTACTGACAGTCTAAACAGTGATGATTGACAATTTTTGCAATACTGTTAACAGAAATATGATTGCTGTCAACAATTGGCTAGGTGGGGGCCTGGCTCACAGCAGGCTGCAAGGCAGGAGGAAAGTGCGTTTCAATGGTACCAGCAAACTGACGATTCAAATCACAGCAACTATTACCAAAAATTTTAATTTTTAATTATTAGAATACTGTCACAACAAATATGATTGGTGTAAATATTTTTTTAAGTAGGCCTGGCACACAGGCTTGGAAGGCTGTAGAAAACTGCAATTCAAAGGCACGAGCAAACTGAGGGTTAAGATCATCAACAATAAAGATTTTTTTAATTTTAATTAGTAACTATACTGTGACAAAAAATTAGGATTGGTGTAAATAGTTGGCAAGACGGCCTGGCACAAAAGGATGGCAGGCAGGAGGGAGATGCAATTCAAGGACACTAGGAGACTGATTACTGACAGTCTAAACAGTGATGATTGACAATTTTTGCAATACTGTTAACAGAAATATGATTGCTGTCAACAATTGGCTAGGTGGGGGCCTGGCTCACAGCAGGCTGCAAGGCAGGAGGAAAGTGCGTTTCAATGGTACCAGCAAACTGACGATTCAAATCACAGCAACTATTACCAAAAATTTTAATTTTTAATTATTAGAATACTGTCACAACCAATATGATTGGTGTAAATATTTTTTTAAGTAGGCCTGGCACACAGGCTTGGAAGGCTGTAGAAAACTGCAATTCAAAGGCACGAGCAAACTGAGGGTTAAGATCATCAACAATAAAGATTTTTTTAATTTTAATTAGTAACTATACTGTGACAAAAAATTAGGATTGGTGTAAATAGTTGGCAAGACGGCCTGGCACAAAAGGATGGCAGGCAGGAGGGAGATGCAATTCAAGGACACTAGGAGACTGATTACTGACAGTCTAAACAGTGATGATTGACAATTTTTGCAATACTGTTAACAGAAATATGATTGCTGACAACAATTGGCTAGGTGGGGGCCTGGCTCACAGCAGGCTGCAAGGCAGGAGGAAAGTGCGTTTCAATGGCACCAGCAAACTGACGATTCAAATCACAGCAACTATTACCAAAAATTTTAATTTTTAATTATTAGAATACTGTCACAACAAATATGATTGGTGTAAATATTTTTTAAGTAGGCCTGGCACACAGGCTTGGAAGGCTGTAGAAAACTGCAATTCAAAGGTACGAGCAAACTGAGGGTTAAGATCATCAACAATAAAGATTTTTTTAATTATAATTAGTAACTATACTGTGACAAAAAATTAGGATTGGTGTAAATACTTGGCAAGACGGCCTGGCACAAAAGGATGGCAGGCAGGAGGGAGATGCAATTCAAGGACACTAGGAGACTGATTACTGACAGTCTAAACAGTGATGATTGACAATTTTTGCAATACTGTTAACAGAAATATGATTGCTTACAATAATTGGCTAGATGGGGGCCTGGCTCACAGCAGGCTGCAAGGCAGGAGGAAAGTGCGTTTCATTGGCACCAGCAAACTGACGATTCAAATCACAGCAACTATTAACAAAAATTTTAATTTTTAATTATTAGAATACTGTCACAACAAATATGATTGGTGTAAATATTTTTTAAGTAGGCCTGGCACACAGGCTTGGAAGGCTGTAGAAAACTGCAATTCAAAGGCACGAGCAAACTGAGGGTTAAGATCATCAACAATAAAGATTTTTTTAATTTTAATTAGTAACTATACTGTGACAAAAAATTAGGATTGGTGTAAATAGTTGGCAAGACGGCCTGGCAGAAAATGATGGCAGGCAGGAGGGAGATGCAATTCAAGGACACTAGGAGACTGATTACTGACAGTCTAAACAGTGATGATTGACAATTTTTGCAATACTGTTAACAGAAATATGATTGCTGACAACAATTGGCTAGGTGGGGGCCTGGCTCACAGCAGGCTGCAAGGCAGGAGGAAAGTGCGTTTCAATGGCACCAGCAAACTGACGATTCAAATCACAGCAACTATTACCAAAAATTTTAATTTTAAATTATTAGAATACTGTCACAACAAATATGATTGGTGTAAATATTTTTTAAGTAGGCCTGGCACACAGGCTTGGAAGGCTGTAGAAAAGTGCAATTCAAAGGCACGAGCAAACTGAGGGTTAAGATCAACACTAAAAATTTTTTTTATTTAAATTAATAACTATACTGTCTGACTGTGACAACAATTATGATTGGTGTAAATAGTTGGCCAGACGGCCTGGCACAAAAGGCTGGCAGTGGCAGGCAGGAGGTAAATGAAATTCAATGGCCCTAGGAGACTGAATATTTGCAGTCCAAAAAATTATGTTTTTTTTTTTTATTACTGTTACAAGAATTGTGATTGGTGCCACTAATTGGCTACTTGGGCCTGGCAGACAGGCTGGCAGATATGAGTCGTGGATGGTAGGTAGGGCAGTAATTTAACACAGTATGCTGTGTAAGTGACAAAAACACAGGACTGATAGAAAATTAAGTTACATTACACTAGCAAAATATTTTAAAATTTTAGATTTTAATATTAAAATTATGTTAAGAAGTGCAATGCACATATGACTCTATGAGTGGTCGCACTGGCTGGCTGCTGCGTAGGGCAGCAATTATAACAACAGTATGCTGTGTAAGTCAGATAGACAGTTAGACACAGGCCTGATAGAAAATACAATTAGATTACACTAGCATAATGATTTAAAGACTTTTTTTTTGGAAATTTTAAGAAAAAGGTTAAGCACATACATATGAGTCGTGGCTGATAGCCTTGGAAGGGCAGCTATTAAAAACAGTAGGCTATGTATGTCGGATACACACACGCCTGATAGAAAATACTATTAGATTACACTAGAAAAATGATTGAAATTATTTTTTTGGGGGGGAAATTAAAAAAAGGTTAAACACATATGAGTCGTGGCTCATAGACTAGGGAGGGCAGCAAGTAAACACAGTAGGCTCTCTATGTCAGCAAAACACACAGGCCGGATAGAAAATTTGATTTGATTACACTAGCAAACAAATTTAAACTTTTTTTTTTTTATATATATATTAAAATTAAGGTGAAAGAAAAATAGTTATGAGTGCTGGGTGGCTGCCTGGCACAAACCAATTAACCAAAAGACTGAAAAAAAAAGAGGTATATTAATGCTGAGTGAGCCTGACAGACACAGGCATGATAGTAAATGTAATTAGATTACACTAGAAAAATATTTTTTTGTGTTTTTTTTTTAAATTAAAAATAATGTTATAAACGGATATTAACACTGCTGGCTGCTGGCTGGCACAGAGCAATGAACCAGAGTATATGCTGTGTGACACTGGCCTGATAGAAAATGAAAAAAAATTACACTAGAAAAATAATTATATTTTTGGGTTAGTTAAATTTAAACTAATGTTGTTAGGGAGATATCAGTGGTGGCAGTAGTCACAGCATATGCTGTGAGCCTTAAACACACAGCTGAAAGCCAGGAAAATGCTAATAAAAAAAAAAAAAAAAAAAAAAATATAGCCCTAAAAAGGGCTTTTTGGGGTGCTGTGCTTGCAGCAGAGATGAGTGGAGTCCTTCTGGACTGTAAATACACTAGCCTAGCTATGTTTTTCCTATTAATGTCAGGAGCAAAAACACAACACGTCCTCTCATTAAAAAAGCAAGGTCGTTATGAGTCTAAAATGGCGGATTCCGAGTAGCTGGGGGTGTCTGTGAGGGAGTGTCTGATGTTGATTGGCTCTAATGTGTCAGGCGGCTGTGACATAAAGGGTCAAAGTTTCCACAATGATGACACATAGGGGCGGATCGAACATCGCCATGTGTTCGCCTACAAACGCGAACGCGAACAACCTATGTTCGCTGTGAACCGTTTGCGGGCGAACAGTTCAGGACATCACTACTGATATAGCGAGGACCCAATTTGTGGCAAGGCTGACTAAAGCGAACGTGTCGAGTAGAGACCCAGACTTGCTCACCAACAGCAAAGGCACGAATAGTAGATCGATGATGGTCGGCATGCCTCTTGTATCTGGAAACAGCTGAAAGTAACTGAGAGTATATATGCTGCCAATGGGTAGTAAGGTCAGCAGCAGGAACTCCCGTAGACTGAGCTGAAAGAGGGAAGAGACAGGGTTGATAAAATGCTGTGGCTTGAAATGGAGAGCATCGTAGAGATGAGTGTCAATGACTGTTCCGTGCCAGTTTAGCTAGGGGCAATTGGTATGCTGACCAACCTGACCAATTGGTATGCTGAGAATTGACATAGGCTTTGAGATAGGCTTTGAGATCTTGATACATCCTCTCTGTCAGACTAATGGTCCGAGGATAAAGGCCAGAAGACAAGGATACAGTGGTCCCAATCATTTTGCAAAAAGCTCTCAAGAAGGTGGAACGAATTTAGGTCCTCTGTCAGAGACAATATTTACAGATATACCATGAAGGCGTACCACATGAAGAAGAAACAGACTTGACAACTCTTGGGCAGTAGGTAAAAGTTTGACCAAGGGCACAAAATAAGCAAGCCTGGTGAATTGATCCACCACAACCCATATAAGTGTATGGTGGTCAGAAGCAGGGAGGTTCATGATAAAATCCATGGTTATGTGTGTCCAAAGTTGTTGGGGTATAGTTTACTAAAGGTTGAAGAAAGTCATAAGGTAAGGACGGGGAATTCTATTGACTGCACAAGTTTGATAAGCCTTGACATACTCTTGAGAGTCAGACTTCATGGTAGGCCACCAAACATGCTAAGGGTTCTTGTCAGACCAGGATGACCAAACAGTTTGCTATCATGAGCCCAGGATAACACAGGAGTGCATAGGTTCAGAGGTACAAAAAAGTTGAAGGGACTTCAGGAGGATTTCTTGACTGAGCATGTTGTAATCTCTTCAGTAGAGAGGTATTAAGTTGAGCAATCACACAGGAGGAAGGAATGATGTGTTCGATAGGGGCTTCAAAAGAGTCAGTAGAATGTAGAAACTAACAGGAAAGAGCATCAGCCTTTTTATTCTTGGTCCCAGAAAGATAAGAAACGACAAAATTAAAGGGAGAAAAGAATAAGGCCCACCTGACCTGTCGGGGATTGAGTCGATGAGCTGCTTCCAAGTATGTCAGGTTCTGTAAGGATCTGAATTGGGTTGGAAGTGCCCTCCAACCAATGTCGTCACTCAGTAAGGGCCATTTTATTGGCTAGGAGCTCACAATTCCCAGCATCATAGTTCCTCTCTAAAGGGGTAAAGCATTTAGAGAAAAAGGCTACAGGATGCAATTTAGAGGTAAAAGGGTCCTTTTGGGTTAAGACAGCACCAGCTCCTATTTCAAAGGCATCAATCTTTAAGGTGAACTGCAGGTCAGGGTCAGGATGGCATAGCACAGGAGCAGTACAAAAGGCCTTTTAGATGAGAAAATGCGACCACGGCTGCTGGAGGCCAATTTTTGCAGTCGCTGTTTCGTTTGGTAAGCTCAGTGAGTGGTGCAACGATTCTGGAGAAGTTATTTATAAACTTACGGTAATAATTAGAAAACCCCAAGAATCTCTGTAGTTCCTTCAATGTGGTGGGTTGAGGCCATTCCAAAACTGCGGTTAGCTTTGTAGGATCCATGGCAAAACCTTCTTTTGAGATAACATATCCAAGGAACTGAACCTGAGCTTGATCGAATTTGCACTTCTCCAACTTGGCTACCAGAAACTTGTTTCTGAGATGAAGGAGAACCTGTTTCACATGCTCATGATGCTCCTCCAGGGTAGTGGATAATATGAGGAGGTCATCCAAATAGACAATGACAGTATGATTAAGGAGGTCATAGAAGACGTCATTGACGAAAACTTGAAAGACAACAGGGGCATTGCACAGCCCAAAAGACATAACTAAATATTCATAGTGCCCTGATCTCATGTTGAAGGCAGTTTTCTATTTATGTCCGGGGAAGATGTGAATGAGATTATATTCCCCATGAGGATCTAGTTTCGTAAAGTAACAAGCATTTTGTTATGAATCATATAATTCAGTAATCAAGGGAATATGATAACAGTTCTTGATAGTGATGTTGTTTAGGGCTCTGTAGTCAATGCAGGGTCTCAGGGTCTTTAGCTAAGTTTTCTTGGATGTATTCCTCCACGACTTTAGTCTCGGCCTTAGACAGTTGATAAGTCCTTCTTTTAGGAAGTGGAGCTCCAGGGAAGAAGTCAAGTTTGCAGTCGTAAGGGTGGTGAGGTGGTAGCACATCAGCTGCTTTCTTTTCGAACACATCCATAAATTCTGCATATACCGAGGGAAGGGTAGAAGAAGTCTGAAGGTTGGCTATAGGCGGGTGGTATAATGGAATAACCTTAGCCAGGCAATTGTCACAACAAGATTTGCCCCAGGAGGACAACAGTCCCTCAGTCCAATCAAATTGTGGATTGTGTTTGCGTAGCCAAGGAAGACCAAGAATAACTGGTTGTGCAGGAGAATAAATAACATCAAATTGCAATTGTTCAGAATTTAGGACTCCCACAGTCATGGACAGGGGTGCAGATTCAAAATGGATCAGGCCACATCCAAGGGGAGTGCCATCCAGAGTGGTTATTTATCTGTTTTTTCTGAAGAGGCAACCCTGTGTGAATCATGAAACAGTGATCTAGGAAATTTCCAGCTGCCCCAGAATCAACAAAGGCTTGTGCGTGGACAGAGTTCTGGAGAAAGGTAAGAGTAATCGGTACCAAGATCCGAGAAGAGTGAGGGGAATTGGTAGTGGCCATGCTTAGAGGTACCCCCTTTTTATCCTCTAATCATTGGCTTTTCCCGGCAGTATATCACAACTCTTGAGTTGGTGTGAATTAGAACCACATTAAAAGCATAGTCTCAACCTAATTCTTCTCTGTCTTTCAGATTAAGAGGACTTAAGGGAAGAGAGATCCATGGGTTCCTCTTCAGAAGTAACTGGAGGTGTAGGAGGGGTGGAGGACAATCTAGTGGTTAGATGGGTAGGAGGACAAGAAGGCAGGATCCTGAGAGTTCTCTCTCTCTCAGCTTGTCGCTACTGAAAGCGAGAATCCAGACCAATGCAAAGCTCTATAAATTCATCCAGGGTAGATGGAACATCACGATAAGTGAGCTCATCCATGATGTGTCCATGTAGACCCCTCCAGAAGGCCGCCCTAAGAGCACTGCAATCCCAACTTGTCTCATGTGTCAAGGTATGAAACTCAATGGCATATTGTGCCATTTATCTATTATTCTGGTGGAGATCCAAAAGAGAGTATTCTGCAGCAGCAGTGCGACCAGAGGTCCCAAACACGGAACACATTACAGAAATGAAGGTATCAGCATCGTTCAGGAGTTGAGCAGTTTGTTCCAATATGGGAGAGACTGAGGCTATGGCCTTATCCTTCAATAAGGAAATAATAAAGGTGAGCTTTGACTGATGGGACTGGAAGGTATGAGGGTCATTGCGGAAATGCAGTCTGCACTGGTTGAGAAATCCCCTATGGGTAGTGCCATCATACTTGTCAGGCAATCGTATCCGGGGTATGCTGCCAGAAGCAGGGGAAGAGGTTGTGGTACTAACAGCAGGGGCAGGTTGTGTGGCAACAGGAGCAGTATTTTTATCTGCAACAAGTGAGGAGAGCATAGCGGTAATAGTCTCTAATTTAGAATCCAGACTCTGCAAGTGTATGGCATGGGTTCCCAGCGTCTCTCCCTGAAGAGAGACTGCTCTTGCTATCTCATTTGGGTCCATTGCCCAAGTATAATGTAATGCTTGTGAAATATTTCAGATAAGTAAATGAGGTAAGCAGTACTCACAGTAGAGAGGGCAATCTTTCACGGCACTACTGGGGTTAACTGGAGAGTAGTCAGCAAGCAGAGTTCGGCAACAATAAGGCAATCAGCAGTTCAGGGGTTAAACAATACAAAGAAGCACCCAGGAAGCACAAAACAACCTATACTTGGTCAATGTAAGTAAGGAAAAAGGTACTTGCATAGACCCAGGTTCGCACCAAGGAAGACGTCCAGGAGTAGTGGTGAAGTCATGTCCAATGCGCCAGAGCACTGCAGAGTCCATGCCAACGACCATGGTAACAGGAAGGAGCCATCCTGCATCCATGGCCATGGCCATGGAAGCGGAAGGCGCCGTCTGCATCCATGGCATCGGCCACAATGGAGCGGGCGGCATGACAGCATGAGCGTAATCGAAATTTGCGCTAGAATGATTACTGTGTACTCAGAGCTCTGGAAACAAAAAAGTGCCACAAAACACATAAAATATATTACAACTTACAGTTACACTCATAATAACACTATCTAAAAAGGGCTAAAAGATATGAAGTCTCAGGTGTTAAAAAAAACACATACATTTATATATATTATATATAAATATATCATGAAGTAGTAAATCAGCACTCACCAACCATATCAACCACTCAGTGCACGGCTAGAACTCCATAGAATGACAATAGTAGCAAGGATGAATCCGGTGTAGATCCAGGTTACCCACCACAAATAGCCAGCACACGAGATGTAGCAAAACACCACTTTAATTAATAAGCAGCATAACGTTTCGGCTCAACACATGAGCCTTGGTCACATGCAGCAGGTCACAAAACTAACAGGCATAGAATATAACCCAGTGTAGATACCTTGAATAACCCAAACCAATCACAAATGTAATGCAAAAAAAACGCCAAGTCACAGATCATGATGTGCAGCTGTACATATATCTTAATTATGCTAGACCGGAACCGGTCTCACATTACCTCTGAAGTGCTAAGCGAAGCAGTGTCAACAATACAGCATGTGCCTACGTAGTAACGCCATGACGTCATCACGCCACACGTGCGTCACCATGGGAACATGATAGGACAGCAGGGCTAACTCAGCCTAATCAGAAGTGAGCAAACATGCTCAACAGAGTCCTAGCATAGCCGTTGCCATGGGAACCACACAGAGGCACAAAATAGATTATAAAGTATAATCTCACAGAGGCCAACACAATATCACACAAAAAACAAGCCACATATCAAAAACATATGCTTGTAATGCACTATTAGCATCGAAAAACAAAAAGCATAATTACATATGTCACTGCCTATCATCTAGTAACTATGGCAACCAACGTGTTCAATCCAGTGTATTAGAAGAAACATTTAACACATTCTAACAAACAAAAATCTAAAAGCTACTGCTGAGTAAATGTATAGTCAGACTTCAGACAACCCATAAGTAGTACTACACTAGGCACAGCAAATTAAAGCCATAATGGACACTACTAGTCTAATTGTATAAATCAAAGGGCATATCTGTCGTGTGCTAACATATACTCAGTCAGTGAATTTGAAACTAGTATTAACTACAGCGTGCAAGAGGACGGTCCTGGCAGACTGCTTCTCATTCTGTTTTGCATATGTAAATATTACCCTGGGGATAGTCTCCCTAAGGGTGATGGGGGAAACCAGACGGGGACTCCTTGCCCAATGTGCTTAGAGATATAATGCTGCACCTCACTGACGAGACCCAAAGGAGGCCAAAACAATCATCTTCAAACCCCTCGCTGAGACAATTGGACAGCCTGGAGGGTTGGACAAACTCCTGTGTATTTTTGGTAAAAGGTAAAGTATTGGACTGATAGGGTCCAATTTTTTAAGGGTTGATAACCCTATCAGTCCAATACTTTACCAAAAAGAGTTTGTCCAACCCTCCAGGCCATCCAATTGTCTCAGTGAGGGGTTCGTTGTTTCAGCCTCTTGCGGAGTACATTGACCATTTCCTACAACCTGTGGTTATGTCTACTGTGTCCTATCTTAAGGACTCTTCCGAACTTATCCGTCTGTTGCATTCTATGGTGGACATCCTCCCTACTGACCTTTTGGTCACGATGGATGTCACAAATCTTTACACCATCATTCCCCACACACATGGGATGGAGATGGTCAGGAGTATCCTAACGGATAACCCTCATTATTGTGGACCACCTATTGAGTTTCTGTTGGAACTGTTGGAGCTCTGTTTAGTTAAAAACTATTTTCGGTTTGAGAATACGTTTTACTTGCAAACACTTGGCACGGTGATGGGGTCTAATATGGCCCCATCATACACTAATTTTTATTTGTCCATGTATGAACATGAACATATTTTTACTGCTGAACAGTGATCCATCAGATTCTACCGACGCTACATAGATGATGTGTTTCTTGTGTGGAGGGGTGACAGGGAATCTTTGACTTCTTGGTTTGACCATCTCAATGCCCTGAATTCTACTGTATGGTTCAAGATGGACATTGGAGATGTGAGTATACACTTTTTAGATCTTGAGATCTATAAGATGTCTACACCATCGGGTCTGAGATTATACACAACTCTTTACAGTAAGCCCACTGACAGGAACTCTATACTACACTATAACAGTTACCATCCAAATTAAAAAAAAAGGAGTCAGCTCCTCTCACATCCTACGCAATAACACTGAGGAGGCCCACAAGAAGCTACAACTGGATAACATGGCATAGAAATTTATTGACAGAGGGTATCCTAAACCACTGATTACAACCCAGTGTGCACATGCACATTCACTTACCCAACAAGCACTGAGCCATAGACCACTCAAACCGGCTGATAAGAGGATGAATTTCGTCACTACTTATACACCGGCCGCACATAAGGTGCAACAGGCGATTAAACAACACTGGCCGATTGTGTCCACTGATATTTCTCTACCATTTGGGGATATGCCTCCTCCGAGATTGGTCTACAAAAGGGCATGGAACCTGAGAGACATTTTGGTGAATACTGATCCTACTGCAAGTTACCAACAACGAACCTGGTTACCCCCAGGAAAGAAGGGGTGTTACAGATGTGGGAACTGCGTTACTTGTAATGGCATGATCGTTGGCAATAGGTTTCAACATCCACACACCAACAAGACCTTCAATATATGCCATCGGCTAACCTGCACATCAGACCATGTCATTTACATAATCATATGCCCTTGTGCTTTATATTGTGTGGGGAAGACCATCACTTTGTTCAGGGAGAGGCTGGCTAACCATAAATCAGCCATTCGGCTAGCGCTTGACAAAGTGTCCTCTGACCAACCAGTGGCACGCCACTTCCAACAAGCAGGCCACTCCATCTCTTCATTAAGAACGATATTGATTGACCATGTCCCTAAAGTTAGAAGTGGCGGCGATCGGGCTAAGGACTTACTTAAGTTGGAGTCACGTTGGATTCATCGTTTGGACACTATTACTCCGAGAGGTCTCAATATGACGATCGATTACAGTTGCTTTTACAAATGACTGTGGGCTTCCTTTCATCTCATTTTAAAGTTTCTACCTGTTCCTCTTGCACGATATAGTTAATACTAGTTTCAAATTCACTGACTGAGTATATGTTAGCACACGACAGATATGCCCTTTGATTTATACAATTGGACTAGTAGTGTCCATTATGGCTATAATTTGCTGTGTCTAGTGTAGCACTACTTATGGGTTGTCTGAAGTCTGACTATACATTTACTCAGCAGTAGCTTTTAGATTTTTGTTTGTTAGAATGTGTTAAATGTTTCTTCTAATACACTGGATTGAACACGTTGGTTGCCATAGTTACTAGATGATAGGCAGTGACATATGTAATTATGCTTTTTGTTTTTCGATGCTAATAGTGCATTACAAGCATATGTTTTTGATATGTGGCTTGTTTTTTTGTGTGATATTGTGTTGGCCTCTGTGAGATTATACTTTATAATCTATTTTGTGCCTCCGTGTGGTTCCTATGGCAACGGCTATGCTAGGACTCTGTTGAGTGTGTTTGCTCACTTCCGATTAGGCTTAGTTAGCCCTGCTGTCCTATCATGTTCCCATGGTGACGCACGTGTGGCGTGATGACGTCATGGCGTTACTACGTAGGCACACGCTGTATTGTTGACACTACTTCGCTTCAGAGGTAATGTGAGACCGGTTCCGGTCTAGCATAATTAAGATATATGTACAGCTGCACATCATGATCTGTGCCTTGACGTTTTTTTTGCATTACGTTTGTGATTGGTGGGTGAGGGTATTTTATGTATCTACACTGGGTTATATTTTATGCCAGTTCGCTTTGTGACCTGCTGCATGTGACCAAGTCTCATGTGTTGAGCCAAAACATTATGCTGCTTATTAATTAAAGTGGTGTTTTGCTACATCTCGTGTGCTGGCTATTTGTGGTGGGTAACCTGGATCTACACCGGATTCATCCTTGCTACTATTGTCATTTTATATATATATAAATGTGTGTGTGTATATATGTATTTACAGACATGTTTACATATATAAATACATAATTACATATGTAGACTTATATAAAGACATGCATTGGAGCCCTTTGCAATTAAAGTGAAAGTAAACTTACCTGGTTTGCGATCTTAAATAACATTCTTTGTGCCAAAATAATATGACTTTTATTCATGTTTTTTTTTTAAATTTACCTGTAAAAAAAGTTATCGCCGTAATTAATAAAATTACTCTCCTAATTCAACCCGTTAATTATTATTTTTTTACGCTCCTGGTCACGTTTTTCTACATACTCAATTGAAAATCTGGCCGTTAGGCCGCCGTCAAACCACGTCATCCGCCTACTTCTAGTTCTGGGCATGCGCAATTATTTTTCAGGCCGTATTATATTAGGAGAGCGCTCCAGTTTCGTGTATGCGCACTAGCTTTATTTGGAAAGAAACACAGTTTCACAGATAAGCTCATGCGCGGTAGACTGAGATAGCGCCCATTTGCGCATGCGCAATACAAACGTTATTTGTGAACGTGCTTTTGAGATACGTATAGAGCGGGTGGGACCGCTCTATACGTCACCAAACAGAAAGATAGGAAGTAGAAGATGAGAGGAGTTAGCATGGTAACTGTAGGAAATTTAATAATTGTTAAAAATTGAAATAAAGAAATTGGAAAAATCAACTTAGCGATCTTAGTAGTACAATGTAATAGAATATATCGATGTGTTATAAACGGACTAACTTTACTTTTACTTTAAGTAGATGAAAACATGCAAAAACATATTTATGCAATATTCATATTTATTAAAGTGCTATATTGCGTATTTACTCTAAATATTTCACAATTCAATGTTCTGCGCAAAGCAGAATATGTTCTATGTATTTTTAAAAATACATGCAAAAACATATTTATGCAATATTCATATTTATTAAAGTGCTATATTGCGTATTTACTCTAAATATTTCACAATTCAATGTTCTGCGCAAAGCAGAATATGTTCTATGTATTTTTAAAAATATATTTCTATATATTTTTGTATATATCTATACCTATATATAACATATATATATATATATATATATATATATATATATATATATATATATATATATATATATATATAAAGTATATATTGTACAAAAATACCTTCATATTTATGTAGAAATATGTATTTATGAATAAATAGAACATATTCTATGTGAAGAACATTGGAATGGGAAATATTCATATTTTAAAGGTCGGGTTAACGCACTTGAATATATGCGAATATATATCGAGTAGGGTTTTAGGATTTTTCCCACTTTTTTTGCTCCATTGACTTCTCAGGGGGAATATGTTAACGCACGTGATATTCTAACAGGTTTTTTTTGCACACATGAGGTTACCGCGCAAGCAAAATCTTTTTACTATCAACTTGTAATACGAGTGTTACCTGACGTGTGCAAAAATCTTACCTCTGAGTTAGCGTGTGAGCGGGAGCATTAAATACTGCTCCACTTGTAATCTGGCTTACAATGTAGTAATTAGCAGAAATAAGTAAGTCAAAATTTCATTCTTTTACATTGGCTTTAAATATTTTTCTTCAATGTAGGTCTAAGAATTCCTCTGTTATAACATACTTGAAATAAGTTGTTTGCATATTTACTCACTTAAATGAAAGAAAACTGGATTTTACAGCTATTGGGGCCGATTTATCAAACTCCACTGCTCCATAAATTGTCCGCCTGCTCTGAGGCCGCGGACAGAAATCAACCCGATCGAATACGATCGGGTTGATTGACACCCAGTGCTAGCGACCGATTGGCCACAAATCTGCAGGGGGCGGCATTGCACCAGCAGTTCACAAGAACTGCTGGTGCAATGATAAATGCCGACAGCGTATGTAGTTGAAATTTATCGATGTGCAGCGATGTGCATCGGACATGATACGCTACTTTGTATCAGGTCCGCTCACACATTGTTAAATATGCCTCATTGAATCTAACACTTCACTGGCCTGTGTCTGTCCTATCAAATGATGGCTCATGAGCCCCTAACAGTTAGTTATTTTCTGTGAAAAGCTGCAACAACACTTAAACCCCTTCAGTATCAACCACATTAATTTATTATGCTCTTAGAAGTGGGCTTTTGAGCATGTTAAATTAAGGTATACAGCAAAAAAAGCTGATGACCTCTACTTGCATCTTGAGTTAGATAGAGAATACCATTTTAGAGAATACAATTTTAAACAATATTCCAATTTACTTATTTTATCTAATTTGCTTCATTCTTTATATAGCTTTTGTTGAAGAAATAGCAATGCACATGAGTGAGCCAAACACACGAGGCATCTAAGTGCAGTCTCCAATCAGCAGCTACTGAGCCTATTTAGATATGCTTTTCAGCAAAGGATTTCAAGAGAATAAAGCAAATTAGATAATAGAAGTAAATTGGAAAGCTGTTTAAAATTGTGTGCTCTTTCTAAATCATGAAAGAAAAAATTTGGGTTTCATGTCCCTTTAAGTTCTTTTAATATTTTTTAAAAAAAAAAACATGAAATTTTGTTAAAAAGACTTTAGTGCAGGTCCTGGGTGCCAAACTGCTAAGCCTGCTGTTAGAGCAGACAGGGCTCTGGCAAGAAGAGGATCGGTTAGCGAGCTCTCCAGGACGCATTTAGGTAGGTACGAAAAACGAATAGTGCAGGGAAAGAATTTGTATCTATTTGTATAGTTAGATTTTTATACCCACTCATCTCCTGCATAAATTGCAAGATGGTGGATAGTGCCAAAAAATAATACATTTTATTTTGTGATTTTTAATTCATAATTTTAATTGATCAAAATATCAATTAATTGATCAAAATATGTATAAAAACCCTAATATTTTATGTTTTTGGGAATGTGAACTGTTCAAATTGTGGGACAACAAAATGTAGATTTTAAATATTTATTAAATAATAACTCATGAGCTGCTATTTTCTAGCACAGTTATTTACTTTTTTCTTATGAATTTCAAATAGTTAATTTATTAAGTTATAAAAGTAACTACTTCTCTGACCTGAATAGCCAATAAAATATCAATAGCTCTCATCCTATTGGCTGATTTGAACAGCCAATAGGATTTGAGTAGCTCTCATCCTATTGGCTGATTTGAATTTGAAGAATCAAATCAGCCAATAGGAATTCAAGGGACGCCATTTTTAATTGCGTCCCTTGAATTCACTATCCAGTGTACGGCGGCGATCGTACGAAGAGGATCCTCCACGCTCCATGGCTCCACGGTCACGGGTCTTCAGTTCCAGGGTTGCCGGTCTTCAGTTCCAGGATCGCCAGTCTTCAATTCCAGGGTCACTGGTCTTCAGTTCCAGGGTTGCCGGTCTTCAGCTCCGCGGTCATCGGTCTTCAGCTCCGCCCTCCGCTTCACGCCGGATTGTTCCTGAAAGAAGAGGTCGCCGTTTGGAAGAAGACTTTACCGCATAGGACAGGACCTTCTCCGCCGGACTTCAGGAATGGTGAGTACCAACCTGGGGGTTAGACTTAGGTTGTTTTTTTTTAATTTGGAGGGGGGGGTTATTTATTTATTTATTTAGATTAGGGTGGGCATTTTGTAAAAGAGCTAAATGCCCTTTTAAGGGCAATGCCCAACAAATGCCCGTTTCAGGGCAATGGGTAGGTAAGGTTTTTTAGTGTTAGGTTTTTTTATTTTGGGGGGTTTGGTGGGTGGGGGGTTTTACTGTTAGGGGGCACTTATAAGGGGTGTATTTTTAATGTAAAAGAGCTGATTATCTTGGGGCAATGCCCTGCCCTAGAGTAAGGGGTGTTTTTATTTGGGGGGGGGCTTTTTTATTTCAATAGGGATTAGGTTTAATTTTTTAAAATCTAATAAGTTTGTTTTTTATTTTCTGTAATCTTAGATTTTTATTTTATGTAATTGTAGTTTAAAGGGACAGTCTACACCAGAATTTAAATTTTGACTAGACTGTCCCTTTAATGTGTTAGATTTTTTTTATTTCAATAGTAACCTTAGTATTTTGTAATTTGGGTTCATTTAGGGGGTATTAGATTAGGGGGTGTTAGATTAGGGGGTGTTAGATTAGGGGGTTTAGTAATTTAATTATTTGCATTGTGGGCTTTGGCGGTTTAGGGGTTAATACTTTAATAGGTAGTTTGCGTTGTGGGTTAATGGCTGATTAGGGGTTAATCGTTTTATTAGGTAGTTTGCAATGTTTGGGGTGGCGGATTTAGGGGTTAATACTTTATTAGGTTTATTGCGGTGTGGGTTGGATGGCGGATATAGGGGTTAATAGTTTAAATAGGCATATTGCGTTGTGGGGGGGTTGTCGGTTTAGGGGTTAATTACTTTTATTTGTTCCGATGTGGGTTTGATGGCGGGTATAGGGGTTTTACGTGTCAGGCTTATTTTTGAGAGGTGTGTTAGACTTTTACGAGAGATTTGATTATTTTTTTTTACTTTTCTTAGGCCCCGGCAGTTTCTAAAGTTCCGTAAGTCCCTGGCGACTCCAGAAATTTGTATTTACGCTAATTTCTGGACATTGCTAGTTTATCCGAGTTACAGCACTTTATGAACTGCTGGCGCCGTATATGTAATACCCCGATGTGCAAGGTGAAATTACAGGTGGCGCGGGTTGCAGCGCTTGCGCTGAAGCCTGTGCCGTATATGTACTCTCGCCCAGGCAGTTAGAGAGTGAAGAGAAAACAATAGCTCAGTGATTAGAGTATAGTACTTAGGTATTCATATTCAGTGAAACACCCTGCATGGTTTATCCTATTTTTAGGAGAGTTAGCTGCAAAATAGGTAATGCATGTCAATTGCAAATTGTATCTTCACCTAATGCTTTATTTAAGTAGCTTATAATAATTTTGGTGTATAATGCCCCTTTAACAAAATGTACAGTCTTTTTATATTTTCACTTTTTGAGTCACCAGCTCCTACTCTGAGCATATGCAAGAATTTAAAGAATATACATAGTAACATAGTGGATGAAGTTGAAAAAAAGACAGAAGTCCATTAATGTACTTATAAAAAGATGCAGTTAAGTTTAAATTAATCCCATTAAAAAGGTGAGCCATTTAACAGAAGCAATTATATGCCTGAATTCTGTTTCTAGCCTGAAATATATTGAAACCATTTTTAAATGTATCTAAGGTATTGGCACTTACAAACTCCTCAGGTAATGACGAGATCCACAATTTGACTGTTCTTATCTTGTAGTGAAAACAAATTTACGTTGCAGGAGATTAAATCTCCTTTCCTCCAGCTTTAAATTGTGACCTCTTGTCACAAACAATTTTCTTTGAATAAACAGAGCTTCTGCCATCTCTATATATGGGACTTGAATATATTTTAATAAAGTAATCATGTCACCTCTCTAGAGAAAAACCTCCCTTCATAGTTTAAATTCTCCATTCCCCTTATTAGTTTTGTGGCTGTTCTCTGAACTTTTTCTGTCTGCAAAGTCTTTTTTGAGATCGGTCCCCAAAACTGCACTCTTTACTCAAGGTGAGGTCTTACCAGGGATTTATATATTGATAGAATTATGCTTTCCTCCCTTGCAGCAATGCCTCTTTTAATACATGATACGGAATTTGGCGGCGCTATACAAATAAATGATAATAATCTTATAGCCTTAGAAGTCACTTCCCTGCATTGTGTGACCATTTGTAACTTGTTATTTATTACTACTCCCAAATCCCTTTCCTCCTCTGTTTGGCTAATTCCCTTTAAATAATAGATTACCTGCTTATTTTTACTTCCAAAATGTAGAACCTTGCATTTTACAGTATTATATCTAATTTTCAATTTACCGGATCATTCTTTTATTTTTTGTAGATCTCCCTGTAAAGAAAGTTTGTCTTGCCCTGACCTAATGATCTTATACAACTTTGTTAAACAACAAATTAAACCCAGCACAACAATCCAATTGGTAAGTCCTCCTGGAGTCACTACCAGAACTCCCAGCAAATATTGAATAAAGAAAAAAAGAGAGGATATCCAAATATGCCAAAATGTATTTAATGTAATGTATCAGAACATCACAGAGTACAAAATCCATGACGTTTCGGGGCTTACCCCTTAATCATGTGTTATACATTCATACAGAAACACCTGTTTAAATAACATCCTGGGGTTTTAACCCTTACAATTTTAAATACCTGCTCACATTACAGCAAACAGCGCCACCTATTGTTACCTCATAGGATAAATCTGTAGAAAATCCAAATTACCAACAGCTATGAAACCTCCAGCTAACTAACTAATATAGACTAAGAAAGTGTATATACAAAACAACCCTAACTACACTCAATACCTAATCTGAATGCACTTAAATAGCCTATAAACATAAGCATAGCAATCCAATATATCAGAAAATGACTAATAAAACACAGACCAATCTATCTCTCTATTTAACCCCTTCTGTGCCAGGGTATTGAGATGAAATATCCAAAAAGTCTCTCTTTATTTCAGCAATAAATCTTTATTGCCCCCTCTTCTAGGTACCTTGATCTGCTCAATTACCTGGAACCGAAGCTGGCTAATGTGATGACCTGCTGCTATAAAATCATGTGCCACAGGAGCTGTCATATTTTTACACCTGATGTTACTTTTATGTTCTGTGATCTGATCACGGACCCTCCTAGAGGACTCACCAATATAGGCCCGCCCACATGGGCACTTGATCATATAACCACATAACTGGTATTACAAGTATAATGTTTTTTATAATAAAATTTATGCCCTGTGTGTGGATGTAAAAAATAAGACCCTTTAATAATTGAGTTGCAATTGCTGCAACCAAGGCAGGGGAAACAACCTAAACTCTTTTTTGTAATGTAATGCTGGGTAAGAGTCTTACCAGAGCCAATGTCAGCCCGAATAAGCATATCTCTCAAACTTTTACTCCTTTCATATGCTGGCATTGGCAACTGGTTAAACTCCTCAACCCCCAAATTACATTTACCCAGAATATCCCAATGTTTACGGACAATGGTAGCTACTTGTTGGCTTTGTCTGGAATATTCTGACACAAAGATGATTCTCTTGTCCTTACTACCTTTCTTACAATTTTCTTATTGCTGATGGGGCTTAAGAAGGGAGTCTCTATCCATCCCGGCTATAGTATCAATGGTATTGGAAATTAAGTCTCTAGGATACCCCCTCTCAAGGAATTTTTGCCCCATTTCAAAAGGTCTGGCAGGAACTTTTGTCTCATCTGCGACAATACGTCTCACTCGAAGCATCTGACTCTTGTGTAGTGACTTTATCAAAGAAGGATGGTGTGCACTGTCATACACTAACAAGTTATTTCTATCCGTTTCTTTCCTAAACAAATCAGTTTTAAAACCAATTCCATCCTTTGACACAGTCACATCCAAGAAGTCTATGTATATTTCGCTATAAACTAGTTTAAACTTGATGTTACATGTAGAATTATTCAGTTCCGCCACAAACAGCGCAAGGTCTCCAACCTTGCCCAACCATACCCCAAAGATATTTTCAATATAGCGCCACCAAGTGGCGCCATACTGACAAAACATGGGGTTCTCAAATACAAACTTCTCTTCAAACAAATTCATGAAAATGTTAGCATAGTTTGGGGTAAGCCACGAAACTTTGTGGATTTTGTACTCTGTGATGTTCTGATACATTACATTAAATACTTTTTGGCATATTTGGATATCCTCTCTTTTTTTCTTTTTTCAATATTTGCTGGGAGTTCTGTTAGTGACTCCAGGAGGACTTACCAATTGGATTGTTGTGCTGGGTTCAATTTGTTGTTTATCTATATATTACTACTGGAATCCGAGCACCTCCAAGCCATAAAGAAATGTCCAGTGAAGAAGAAATTTCAGGGTCTCAAACTTTTACCTAAACAGAGTTTGAAGCCTCCAGGATAACAACCCTTGTTAGGGGTTCACAGAACTTTTTACATACAGCTCCTACACAGTTGGCGAGTAACCAATATGAGAAAGTTACAAAAAAGCAATTAGCCTATGACCTTCATGCCACAACATTGGCTGAATATCACCGGGTCAAAAGGATCCCCCGTGGGCTACGTATGAAGACCAGACCTACCTTGCTAAACAGAGTGTATTGGTGGCTGTATGACCCACAGGGTAAAGAATGTAATTTCACTTCCGGGTCTCGAAGTAAGCAGTATCGGTGTGGAGCAGCGTCTGAGAGCAGCTCTGATTCGTCAATGGATTTTTCCCATGAAGAGGGGGCAGAAAGTACAGACGACGGGGTCGGAAACATCACAACCACCAACAAAGATGTTCAGGCACCACACAAGTCCAGCAAGGTGACAATGAACAGGTCTACGAGAGCCTGCAACAAAGTATAGTAATCAATATATCGGACTGTCCTATAAGTGAGAGAGAGTCTACGATCCTCCAGAGGGGTCTTTCATTTTGTCCTTACAGAGACTGTAACTTTTTTTAATCTTAGGAGAGACATGTATAGGTTTTTTCGTAACATTAGGCTAAAATATTGGCATAATAGTCGTATTGATTATAATCAAGATGCTGTCTCTGGCCTTACAAGCTCTGTTAATATTGCTGATAATGTCAATAGTGGGAGATTAGGGGATAAATTAAATAAACCATTAAGCATCAAACAGTTGTGTTTATTTAATAAAAGTGTTTTTTATCCAGCTAATACCCACCATAGCATAGAAACGTCTGAACAGCTTGTTTTGGCAGATTTGGATAGATTACAGTCTAAGGTACAACAGCAAAAATTTAAAAAGCCAAGACCAATCAATTTTTCAGCTGCAGATCAATTGGCCCTTAAATGTTTAAAATCAAATGATAAGGTTATTTTGAAGCTGGCAGATAAGGGCGGAGCAAAAGTTATACTCAATAAAGTAGATTACATGACTGAGATTAGACAACAATTGAATACTGGGAATGTGTATAAAGAGATTCAGGGTAATTCTATTATTAAGATCAATAAGGAAATACAGGCAACTATTAAGTTTGTGTTAAAGAATGGTATCATAGATGACAAAACAGCTACATTTTTGACAGTTATAGATCCAATTACACCTGTCCTGTGCATCCTGCCAAAGATTCACAAGTCCTTGACTGCTCCACCAGGCCGCCCAATTGTGGCTGGTACTGACTCCTGGTGGAGCAGACCAGTACTTTTTTAAGGGATACAAATGATTTTTTTTTTAAATTTAGGGATTTACATCTTCAGACTGATAAGTTTATTCTGTTCAGTCTAGATGTTACCAGTTTATACACATCCATTATGCATGTCAGTGGCTTGGGGCTGTTCAGTATGCTTTATCATCTACAGGCATTTACTCAAAGGCACAAATTTGGTTCATTATGCAACTGTTGGAGATTATACTCTATAACAACTATTTCTTATTTGAGGATTGTTTTTATTTGCAACAACAGGGTACAGCCATGGGCTCCAACGTCGCCCCAAGCTATGCTAACATTTCCATGAATTTGTTTGAAGAGAAGTTTGTATTTGAGAACCCCCTGTTTCGTCAGTGTGGCGCCACCTGGTGGCGCTATATTGACGATATCTTTGGGGTATGGTTGGGCGACGTTGGAGACCTTGCGCTGTTTGTGGTGGAACTGAATAATTCTACATGTAACATCAAGTTTAAGCTAGTTTATAGTGAAATATACATAGACTTCTTGAATGTGACTGTGTCAAAGTATGGATTTAGTTTTAAAACTGATTTGTTTAGGAAAAAAACGGATAAAAATAACTTGTTAGTGTATGACAGTGTACACCATCCTTCTTTGATAAAGTCACTACCCAAGAGTCAGATGCTTCAAGTGAGACGTATTGTCGCAGATGAGACAAAAGTTCCTGTCAGACTTTTTGAAATGGGGCAAAAATTCCTTGAGAGGGGGTATCCTAGAGACTTAATTTCCAATGCCATTGATACTATAGCCGGGATGGATAGAGACTCCCTTCTTAAGCCCCATCAGCAATAAGAAAATTGAAAGAAAGGAAGTAAGGACAAGAGATTCATCTTTGTGTCAGAATATTCCAGACAAAGCCAACAAGTAGCTACCATTGTCCGTAAACATTGGGACATTCTGGGTAAATGTAATTTGGGGTTTGAGGAGTTTAACCAGTTGCCAATGCCAGCATATAAAAGGAGTAAAAGTTTGAGAAATATGCTTATTCGGACTGACATTGGCTCTGGTAAGACTCTTACCCAGCATTACATTACAAAAAAGAGTTTAGGTTGTTTCCCCTGCCTTGGTTGCAGCAATTGCAACTCAATTATTAAAGGGTCTTATTTTTTACATCCACACACAGGGCATAAATTTTATTATAAAGAACATTATACTTGTAATACCAGTTATGTGGTGTATATGATCAAGTGCCCATGTGGGTGGGCCTATATTGGTGAGTCCTCTAGGAGGGTCCGTGATCGGATCACAGAACATAAAAGTAACATCAGGTGTAAAAATATGACAGCTCCTGTGGCACATCATTTTATAGCAGCAGGTCATCACATTAGTCAGCTTCGGTTCCAGGTAATTGAGGAGATCAAGGTACCTAGAAGAGGGGGCAGTAGAGATTTATTGCTGAAACAAAGAGAGACTTTTTGGATATTTCATCTCAATACCCTGGAACCGAAGGGGTTAAATAGAGAGATAGATTGGTCTGTGTTTTATGTCATTTTCTGATATATTGGATTGCTATGTTTGGCCTAGATTTGGAGTTTGGCGGTAAAAGGGCTGTTAACGCTCCGCGGGCTTTTTTCTGGCCGCACCATAAAATTAACTCTGGTATCGAGAGTTCAAACAAATGCTGCGTTAGGCTCCAAAAAAGGAGCGTAGAGCATTTTTACCGCAAATGCAACTCTCGATACCAGAGTTGCTTACGGACGCGGCCAGCCTCAAAAACGTGCTCGTGCACGATTCCCCCATAGGAAACAATGGGACTGTTTGAGCTGAAAAAAAACCTAACACCTGCAAAAAAGCAGCGTTCAGCTCCTAACGCAGCCCCATTGTTTCCTATGGGGAAACACTTCCTACGTCTGCACCTAACACTCTAACATGTACCCCGAGTCTAAACACCCCTAACCTTACACTTATTAACCCCTATTCTGCCGCCCCCGCTATCGCTGACCCCTGCATATTTTTTTAACCCCTAATCTGCCGCTCCGTAAACCGCCGCAACCTATGTTATACCTATGTACCCCTAATCTGCTGCCCTAACATCGCCGACCCCTATATTATATTTATTAACCCCTAATCTGCCCCCCTCAACGTCACCGACACCTGCCTACACTTATTAACCCCTAATCTGCCGAGCGGAGCTCACCGCTATTCTAATAAATTGATTAACCCCTAAAGCTAAGTCTAACCCTAACACTAACACCCCCCTAACTTAAATATAATTTACATCTAACGAAATTAATTAACTCTTATTAAATAAATGATTCCTATTTAAAGCTAAATACTTACCTGTAAAATAAATCCTAATATAGCTACAATATAAATTATAATTATATTATAGCTATTTTAGGATTAATATTTATTTTACAGGCAACTTGGTATTTATTTTAACTAGGTACAATAGCTATTAAATAGTTAAGAACTATTTAATAGTTACCTAGTTAAAATAATAACAAATTTACCTGTAAAATAAATCCTAACCTAAGATATAATTAAACCTAACACTACCCTATCAATAAAATAATTAAATAAACTACCTACAATTACCTACAATTAACCTAACACTACACTATCAATAAATTAATTAAACACAATTCCTACAAATAAATACAATTACATAAACTATCTAAAGTACAAAAAATAAAAAAGAACTAAGTTACAGAAAATAAAAAAATATTTACAAACATAAGAAAAATATTACAACAATTTTAAACTAATTACACCTACTCTAAGCCCCCTAATAAAATAACAAAGCCCCCCAAAATAAAAAATTCCCTACCCTATTCTAAATTAAAAAAGTTACAAGCTCTTTTACCTTACCAGCCCTGAACAGGGCCCTTTGCGGGGCATGCCCCAAGAATTTCAGCTCTTTTGCCTGTAAAAGAATAAATACAATACCCCCCCCCAACATTACAACCCACCACCCACATACCCCTAATCTAAACCAAACCCCCTTTAAATAAACCTAACACTAAGCCCCTGAAGATCTTCCTACCTTGTCTTCACCATACCAGGTTCACCGATCCGTCCTGGCTCCAACATCTTCATCCAACCCAAGCGGGGGTTTGCGATCCATCATCCGGTGCTGAAGAGGTCCAGAAGAGGCTCCAAAGTCTTCCTCCTATCCGGCAAGAAGAGGACATCCGGACCGGCAAACATCTTCTCCAAGCGGCATCTTCGATCTTCTTCCATCCGGTGCGGAGCGGGTCCATCTTGAAGCAGGCGACGCGGATCCATCCTCTTCTTCCGTTGTCTCCCGACTAATGACGGTTCCTTTAAGGGACGTCATCCAAGATGGCGTCCCTCGAATTCCGATTGGCTGATAGGATTCTATCAGCCAATCGGAATTAAGGTAGGAATTTTCTGATTGGCTGATGGAATCAGCCAATCAGAATCAAGTTCAATCCGATTGGCTGATCCAATCAGCCAATCAGATTGAGCTCGCATTCTATTGGCTGATCGGAACAGCCAATAGAATGCGAGCTCAATCTGATTGGCTGATTGGATCAGCCAATCGGATTGAACTTGATTCTGATTGGCTGATTCCATCAGCCAATCAGAAAATTCCTACCTTAATTCCGATTGGCTGATAGAATCCTATCAGCCAATCGGAATTCGAGGGACGCCATCTTGGATGACGTCCCTTAAAGGAACCGTCATTAGTCGGGAGACAACGGAAGAAGAGGATGGATCCGCGTCGCCTGCTTCAAGATGGACCCGCTCCGCACCGGATGGAAGAAGATCGAAGATGCCGCTTGGAGAAGATGTTTGCCGGTCCGGATGTCCTCTTCTTGCCGGATAGGAGGAAGACTTTGGAGCCTCTTCTGGACCTCTTCAGCACCGGATGATGGATCGCCAACCCCTGCTTGGGTTGGATGAAGATGTTGGAGCCAGGACGGATCGGTGAACCTGGTATGGTGAAGACAAGGTAGGAAGATCTTCAGGGGCTTAGTGTTAGGTTTATTTAAGGGGGGTTTGGGTTAGATTAGGGGTATGTGGGTGGTGGGTTGTAATGTTGGGGGGGGGTATTGTATTTATTCTTTTACAGGCAAAAGAGCTGAAATTCTTGGGGCATGCCCAGCAAAGGGCCCTGTTCAGGGCTGGTAAGGTAAAAGAGCTTGTAACTTTTTTAATTTAGAATAGGGTAGGGAATTTTTTATTTTGGGGGGCTTTGTTATTTTATTAGGGGGCTTAGAGTAGGTGTAATTAGTTTAAAATTGTTGTAATATTTTTCTTATGTTTGTAAATATTTTTTTATTTTTTGTAACTTAGTTCTTTTTTATTTTTTGTAACTTTAGCTAGTTTATTTAATTGTATTTATTTGTAGCAATTGTGTTTAATTAATTTATTGATAGTGTAGTGTTAGGTTAATTGTAGGTAATTGTAGGTAGTTTATTTAATTATTTTATTGATAGGGTAGTGTTAGGTTTAATTATATCTTAGGTTAGGATTTATTTTACAGGTAAATTTGTTATTATTTTAACTAGGTAACTATTAAATAGTTCTTAACTATTTAATAGCTATTGTACCTAGTTAAAATAAATACCAAGTTGCCTGTAAAATAAATATTAATCCTAAAATAGCTATAATATAATTATAATTTATATTGTAGCTATATTAGGATTTATTTTACAGGTAAGTATTTAGCTTTAAATAGGAATAATTTATTTAATAAGAGTTAATTTATTTAGTTAGATGTAAATTATATTTAAGTTAGGGGGGTGTTAGTGTTAGGGTTAGACTTAGCTTTAGGGGTTAATCAATTTATTAGAATAGCGGTGAGCTCCAGTCGTCAGATTAGGGGTTAATAATTGAAGTTAGGTGTCGGCGATGTTAGGGAGGGCAGATTAGGGGTTAATACTATTTATTATAGGGTTAGTGAGGCGGGTTAGGGGTTAATAACTTTATTATAGTAGCGCTCAGGTCCGCTCGGCAGATTAGGGGTTAATAAGTGTAGGCAGGTGTCGGCGACGTTGAGGGGGGCAGATTAGGGGTTAATAAATATAATATAGGGGTCGGCGGTGTTAGGGGTAGCAGATTAGGGGTACATAGGGATAACGTAGGTGGCGGCGCTTTGCGGTCGGAAGATTAGGGGTTAATTATTTTAAGTAGCTGGCGGCGACGTTGTGGGGGGCAGGTTAGGGGTTAATAAATGTAATACAGGGGTCGGCGGGGTTAGGGGCAGCAGATTAGGGGTACATAAGTATAACGTAGGTGGCGGTCGGCAGATTAGGGGTTAAAAATTTTAATCGAGTGGCGGCGATGTGGGGGGAGCTCGGTTTGGGGGTACATAGGTAGTTTATGGGTGTTAGTGTACTTTAGGGTACAGTAGTTAAGAGCTTTATGAACCGGCGTTAGCCAGAAAGCTCTTAACTCCTGCTATTTTCAGGCGGCTGGAATTTTGTCGTTAGAGCTCTAACGCTCACTTCAGAAACGACTCTAAATACCGGCGTTAGAAAGATCCCATTGAAAAGATAGGATACGCAAATGGCGTAGGGGGATCTGCGGTATGGAAAAGTCGCGGCTGAAAAGTGAGCGTTAGACCCTTTAATCACTGACTCCAAATACCAGCGGGCGGCCAAAACCAGCGTTAGGAGCCTCTAACGCTGGTTTTGACGGCTACCGCCGAACTCCAAATCTAGGCCTTTATGTTTATAGGTTATTTAAGTGCATTCAGATTAGGGGGCCTAGTTATCAAGCTGTCAACCTCAAATACACTGGAATTCCGCAGCGTATTTGTGGCGAGGCTGATTCGCCTTAGTTATCAAAGGCTAGAGACCGGCAAAAGTAGAATTCTGTGGCGTAAACTTCGATCTGCCGGACTCAGTCCTACACAGATCGATTCTTGCGTCACTACAGATGTTCTGCACACAAGTGCGGCACAATCTGACTACTTTTGCTAGTTATCAAAAAACTAGCAGGTACGCTCGGCACTTTTACGGCCCAGCGTACCTGGTTTTCAAACCGCCATCCTGGAGGCGGCAGATCCCATAGGAATCAATGGGAGTCTGACCATAGCGAAAGTACAAGTTCACTGCTGCCAGACATCCCATTCATTCCTATGGGAGCTGTCTACACCTAACACCCTAACATGTACCCGAGTCTAAACACCCCTAATCTGTCCCCCCTACACCGCCACAACTAAATAAAGTTATTACCCCCTAAACCGCCGCTCCCGGAGCCCACCGCAAGCTACTCTATACATATTAAACCCTAAACCGCCGCTCCTGGAGCCCACCGCAACTATAATAAATGTATTAACCCCTAAACCGCCGCTCCCGGACAACGCTGCCACCTACATTATACCTAGTAACCCCTATCCTGCCCCCCCATACCGTCGCCCTCTATAATAAAGTTATTAACCCCTATCCTGCTGATCCCGCACCTCGCCACAAATAAATAAATAGTTTAACCCCTAAAACGCTGCTCCCTGAACCCGCCGCAACCTATATTAAATTTATTAACCCCTATCCTGCCCCCCCTAGACCGTCGCCACCTATAATACATTTATTAACCCCTATCCTGCCCCCCACTACACCCCCGCCACTGTAATAAATTTATTAACCCCTAAACCTAAGTCTAACACTAACCCTAACACCCCCCTAACTTAAATATTAATTAAATAAATCTAAATAATATTACTATTATTAACTAAGTTAATCCTATTTAAAACTAAATACTTACCTGTAAAATAAACCCTAATATAGCTACAATATAAATAATAATTATATTGTAGCTATCTTAGGATTTATTTTTAATTTACAGGTAACTTTCAATTTATTTCAACTAGGTACAATAGCTATTAAATAGTTATTAACTATTTAATAGCTTACCTAGCTAAAATAAAGAGAAATGTGCCTGTAAACTAAAAACTAACCTAAGTTACAATTACACCTAACACTACACAATACTTTAATAAATTATTCCTATTTAAAACTAAATACTTACCTGTAAAATAAACCCGAAGATAGCTACAATATAATTAATAATTATATTGTAGCTATCTTAGGATTTATATTTATTTTACAGGTAACTTTGTATTTATTTTAGCTAGTTAGAATAGTTATTAAATAGTTAACTATTTAATAACTACCTAGCTAAAAGAAATACAAAATTACCTGTAAAATAAATCCTAACCTAAGTTACAATTAAACCTAACACTACACTATCATTACATTAATTAAATAAATTAACTACAAATAACTACAATTAAATACAATTACATAAACTATAATAAGTTACAAACATTTTAAAAATATTACAACAATTTTAAGCTACTTACACCTAATCTAAGCCCCCTAATAAAATAACAACGCCCCCCAAAATAAAAAATGCCCTACCCTATTCTAAATTTTAAAAGTTCAAAGCTCTTTTACCTTACCAGCCCTTAAAAGGACCTTTGGGGGGCATGCCCCAAAGAATTCAGCTCTTTTGCCTGTAAAAGAAAACTACAACCCCCCCCCAACATTAAAACCCACCACCCACATACCCCTAATCTAACCCAAACCCCCCTTAAAATAACCTAACACTAATCCCCTGAAGATCATCCTACCTTTAGTCGTCTTCACTCAGCCGAGCAGTGATGGAACTGAAGAGGACATCCGGAGCGGCAGAAGTGATCATCCAAGGGGTGCTGAAGAAATCTTCCATCCGGGCGATGTCATCTTCCAAGAGGCGCTGAAGAAGTCTTCTATCCGGGCGATGTCATCTTCCAAGAGGCGCTGAAGAAGTCTTCTATCCGGGCGATGTCATCTTCCAAGCCGGGTCTTCAATCTTCATCCCGCCGACGCGGAACATCCTTCTTTACCGACGGACTACCGACGAATGAAGGCTCCTTTAAGGGACGTCATCTAAGATGGCGTCCCTTCAATTCCGATTGGCTGATAAGATTCTATCAGCCAATCAGAATAAAGGTAGGAAAAATCTGATTGGCTGATTGAATCATCCAATCAGATTCAAGTTCAATCCGATTGGCTGATCCAATCAGCCAATCAGATTGAGCTTGCATTCTATTGGCTGATTGGAACAGCCAATAGAATGCGAGCTCAATCTGATTGGCTGATTGGATGACGCCCCTTAAAGGAGCCTTCATTCGTCGGTAGTCCGTCGGTAAAGAAGGATGTTCCGCGTCGGCGGGATGAAGATTGAAGACCCGGCTTGGAAGATGACATCGCCCGGATAGAAGACTTCTTCAGCGCCTCTTGGAAGATGACATCGCCCGGATAGAAGACTTCTTCAGCGCCTCTTGGAAGATGACATCGCCCGGATAGAAGATTTCTTCAGCGCCCCTTGGATGATCACTTCAGCCGCTCCGTATGTCCTCTTCGGTTCCATCGCTGCTCGGCTGAGTGAAGAGGACTAAAGGTAGGATGATCTTCAAGGGATTAGTGTTAGGTTATTTTAAGGGGGGTTTGGGTTAGATTAGGGGTATGTAGGTGGTGGGTTTTAATGTTGGGGGGGTTGTATTTTTCTTTTACAGGCAAAAGAGCTGAATTCTTTGGGGCATACCCCACAAAAGGTCCTTTTAAGGGCTGGTAAGGTAAAAGAGCTTAGAACTTTTTTAATTTAGAATAGGGTAGGGCATTTTTTTATTTTGGGGGGCTTTGTTATTTTATTAGGGGGCTTAGATTAGGTGTAAGTAGCTTAAAATTGTTGTAATATTTTTAAAATGTTTGTAACTTATTTTTTTTATTTTTTGTAACTTAGCTTTTTTTATTTTTTGTACTTTAGTTAGTTTATGTAATTGTATTTAATTGTAGTTATTTGTAGTTAATTTATTTAATTAATGTAATGATAGTGTAGTGTTAGGTTTAATTGTAACTTAGGTTAGGATTTATTTTACAGGTAATTTTGTATTTCTTTTAGCTAGGTAGTTATTAAATAGTTAATAACTATTTAATAACTATTCTAACTAGCTAAAATAAATACAGTTACCTGTAAAATAAATATAAATCCTAAAATAGCTACAATGTAATTATTAATTACATTGTAGCTATCTTAGGGTTTATTTTACAGGTAAGTATTTAGTTTTAAATAGGAATAATTTATTTAATTATAGTGTAGTGTTAGGTGTAATTGTAACTTAGGTTAGTTTTTATTTTACAGGTTAATTTCTCTTTATTTTAGCTAGGTAAGCTATTAAATAGTTAATAACTATTCAATAGCTATTGTACCTAGTTAAAATAAATTGAAAGTTACCTGTAAAATAAAAATAAATCCTAACATAGCTACAATATAATTATTATTTATATTGTAGCTATATTAGGGTTTATTTTAAAGTTAAGTATTTAGTTTTAAATAGGATTAACTTAGTTCATAATAGAAATATTATTTAGATTTATTTAATTAATATTTAAGTTAGGGGGGTGTTAGGGTTAGTGTTAGACTTAGGTTTAGGGGTTAATAAATTTATTACAGTGGCGGAGGTGTAGTGGGGGGCAGGATAGGGGTTAATAAATTTATTATAGGTGGCGAAGGTGTAGGGGGGGCAGATTAGGGGTTAATAAATTTAATATAAGTTGTGGCAGGTTCCGGGAGTGGCGGTTTAGGGGTTAAACTATTTATTTAGTTGCGGCGAGGTGCGGGATCAGCAGGATAGGGGTTAATAACTTTATTATAGAGGGAGACGGTATAGGGGGGGCAGGATAGGGGTTACTAGGTATAATGTAGGTGGCAGCGGTGCCCGGGAGAGGCGGTTTAGGGGTTAATACATTTATCAGAGTTGCGGCAGGGTCTAGGAGCAGCAGTTTAGGGATTAATAACTTTATTTAGTTGCGGGGGGCTCCGGGGGCGCCGGTATAGGGGGTAGAACAGTGTAGATAGTGTGGGTGCTTAGTGACAGGCTAGCAATAAAGCTGGGAAAAAGCCGAAGAGCAGCGAGATCGGATGAGTGATAACTCTCACAGTCCGCTGCTCATCGCCCCGTACTTGGTGCGCGGCTTTTTGACAGCTTTATTTGATAACTTAGGCGAAAATTTTCAGGTCCGCGGCGGCGATGTGAGGCGAGCTTAGGTGGGCGTATTGGGCCGGCGAAGGCAGGAAAGTTGACACGTTGATAACTACCCCCCTAGGTATTGAGTGTAGTTAGGGTTGTTTTGTATATACACTTTCTTAGTCTATATTAGTTAGTTAGCTGGAGGTTTCAATGCTGTTGGTAATTTGGATTTTCTACAGATTCATCCTATGAGGTAACAATAGGTGGCGCTGTTTGCTGTAATGTGAGCAGGTATTCAAGAGTGTAAGGGTTAAAACCCCAGGATGTTATTTAAACAGGTGTTTCTGTATGAATGTATAACACATGATTAAGGGGTAAGCCCCGAAATGTTGTGGATTTTGTAGTCTGTGATGTTCTGATACAATACATTAAATACATTTTGGCATATTTGGATATCCTCTCTTTTTTTCTTTATTCAACTTATACAACTTTGTATCATCTGCAAAGAGATGTTGCTATTTAATCGTTCCTCCAAGTCATTAATAAAAATATTAAAAAGAACAGGCCCAGTACTGATCCCTGGAGGACACCCCTGATTACGTTAGTCCAATTTGAGTATCATCCGTTTACTACTACATGTTGCTCCCTGTCTTTTATCCATGAGCTAACATTTTCAGCTATTCCCAGTCCTTGCAAAATCCAAGTATATCACATCAACGGATTCCCCTTTATCTATAGTTTTACTTATTTCCTTGTAGAATCTAATTAGATTAGTTTGACACAATCTATTTCTCATAAAACCATGCTGATTTGAACTCATAATCTTGATTACACGAATATACAGGCATATGTCACTCATACAGCGGGTTAGGGACCGGAGCCCCGCTGTAAAGTGAAAACCGCCATAAAGTAAAACAATGTCGTTTTAGCTTTCTTTTCACTTGCCAGTGTGTTTAAAAATTTGAAAACATGTTTTATCTAACATATATTAGAGGTGCAAAGGGGCTAAGTTTAGTTTAACACTAGCACAGCACAGTATTCAATTAGTATTCAATAAAAACTGTACCTGTAAAATAGTGACAATTACAGTAGTACAATTTGCCAGACTATAGCACTGAGACACAGATTGCACTGTAATGCTGTAAACAGAGTGAAATGCGCATAACAAAAAGGTGCCAGTCACTTTTCTTGCAATCTCATGATTAGTACAGCACTGTTTCAAAGTCCTTGGAGGTTGAACTTCAGCTCCACAAAGCGCTGTATTAGCGAAATGCTGTAAAGTAAAGCACTGTAAAGTGAGGTATACCTGTACTCATCATTATAATCCCTTATATTCTCTTCAAGTATCTTCCCCACTATTGATGTCAGACTAACTTGTCTATAGCTTCCTGGATCAGCCCTGCTTCCCTTTTTGAAGAGTGGCACCACATCAGCTTTATGCCAATCCTGGGGTTCTATGCCTGAGGATAATGAGTCTTGAAGTTCTTGCAAAACCCTTGGGTGTATTCCATCTGGGACTGGGGTTTTATTTACCTTAATATTATTCATTTCTTTTCCTGATATCCTCTAGAGGTAACCCAGTTAATAGTATGGATTTGTATGTTCTAGTTTCTCCTATTGTTTCCTCTCTTGTGTATACTGAAAAAAAAGGAACTGGTTTAGTACCTCAGCCTCTTCCCTATCACTGTTAACCATGATACCATTTACACATTTTAATGTACCAATATTGTCCTTCTTAAATTTTTTGCCAATTATGTACTTAAATAACATGTTAGGGTTTAACTTAGAATAGTTTGCAAATAATACATAATTTTTATTTTGGCTAATTACTTTTTTGCATGTTTTGAAACATCCCTTGACCTTTAAAGTCGTCAATCCCCTGCCCAACATAATAACCTTTATAAAACTACATTACCTATATAAATAAGACTTGCACACAAAACTTTGGTATAAAATTGCCCGCAGCCATTTTATTAATAACAATAAATTAAATATTAACTATAATAAAACATCTTTAAACATTTTAAACAGAACATACCTGATGTTCTTAATTAACATTAAACATTAAAACATATTGCCAATTCCCCACAGCGGTGCTAGTTCCCAAACCCACAAAAACAACATGGCCTTCATTCAAAAAACTGGACTCAACTATATCCACGTTGAGTCCGTACCAAGCACACCTCCACTTTAATAGGGAACCCCTTGTCCCTATAATAAACCAGTTGCCCGCTCACCCCATGGAGAGGCAACTTCTTAAAATCCTCCAAATCACTTGGCCATATTGCTTAAAATATTTGTCTGGGAACTAGCACCCCCGCCTTGCTGCGACAATCACAAAACAAGGAAGGAAAACCACATATTCAGGGAGGGAGGGAGGGAGCACTTTTCCACACAAATTTTTCTAACAAGCTGATGACAGATTCTCCCGCTCATTTCTTAAGTACGCAGTAGCGCGTGCTAACCCCGCCCCTTACCCCTTAGTACCCAATCAGAACAAACCAGGCCTATTCCTCCAACGGTCAAGGCCCCTTCCAGTTACTCCGCGCTCCCAGGGGCTCCTTGACCTTTAAAGTCGTCAATCACCCGGCCCAACATAATAACCTTTATAAAACTACATTACCTATATAAATAAGACTTGCACACAAAACTTTGGTATAAAATTGGCCGCAGCCATTTTATTAATAACAATAAATTAAATATTAAATATAATAAAACATCTTTAAACATTTTAAACAGAACATACCTGATGTTCTTAATTAACATTAAACATTAAAACATATTGCCAATTCCCCACAGCGGTGCTAGTTCCCAAACCCACAAAAACAACATGGCCGTCATTCAAAAATCTTGACTCAACTATAGTCCAAGTTACCTCCACTTTAATAGGGAACCCCTTGTCCCTATAATAAACCAGTTGCCAGCTCACCCCATGGAGAGGCAACTTCTTAAAATCCTCCAAATCACTTGGCCATATTGCTTAAAATATTTGTCTGGGAACTAGCGCCACCGACTGGTTTGCTCAAGCAGCCCAGTCCAGAGAAACCCAATTTTTTTTCCAAAGCTTCTTTTATGTCAAACAAGAATAGCTGCAGCCCGAATCGATTGAAATGAACCCCATCTTTTAGATAAAATTCCTTAGCCCCTTAAACTTCAAAATCTGGGTGAAAAACAACACCCCCCAACCTTCTTACAAAGGAACTAATTATTTTATTAATTTTTTTACGGCTCCTTTCAAACTTTTCATAATCCCATGCTGATCTCCACACTAGTCGTGGAGTGATCTGTGACCAAATTATCTTTATCTCAGGATAAAGATCTTTAATATTGCCCAAATCTCTTTTTATTCTTCTGACTAGTTCCTTTTGAGGAATAATACCCAAGTCATTCCCCCCCCAAATGCAACACTAAAACATCAGGATGATGGAAAACCTTACTGTACTCAACAAATACTGGAAACAAAAGCTCCCAACACATGCCCCTAATCCCAAACCATTTGACTTCCCATTGACCAACTGGACACCCGAGCTGCAGGCCACCCATTTTCTTACTGGCCTCAGCATTGGCCCAATAAATAAATGAATGCCCCATCACCCATATGATCCTCACACCTGAAAATACAAGAAAATAAAAGAAAAAAACATTCAGGATGCTATTTGCTCAGGCATTCCCACAACATTCTCCCACTTTTTTTTTTTTAAACTCTCAAATCAGGCCTAACGTAAGATTTATAACGATTTGAACCCCATCTACCAATCTTTTTAACTATATCTTCCCTCAAACCTAGAATAGAAGCCTCAGTAGCAGCCCCTATACAAAATGAATGGGACCCAAACTCTAATGGATTAAAACCCAATAACCCAATTGATCCCTTCAAAATGGCTCTAAATTGATACTGCGACAAAAAGGAACCATCGGAATGAATCAATAACGGGCCATCTTGTGAAGGCCGTATAGACCCATAATGCATCAATACCTCACAAGGACTGTCCCACTAGGGAACAGAACTATATTCTTGCCTTTTTTATAAATGTCAGTTTTACTACCCATATCACATCTTCTTTTTGTAAACCCCCAGAAACCCTCCTGCTAGGGCTTACTAATTCAGATATCCTGAAGGCCCCGAAAAAGGCCAAAACAAAGGCTGTTCGAAACAATGTTATTTCAAATGCTGACGAACAAATATAAGCCAGTACTACCTAAATCTTTTCCAGCAATGCAAATGTAATAGGCCTTCTCTTATCTATATTCTTCGCCTTCTTTTTCAAACCCTTAAGGACCTGACGAACCCAAAAAACCTTTGTAATGTCACACATACCCAATAAACGGAATCTAAAAGCTAAGGCCACCAATCTTTTATCCATATTAGATGCTGACAAACCCCAAAATCCCCAATGCCACATCCATTCCAATAAGCAATCTGTGACATCATCAGACCCTTCCTTAAGTTCATTTTTGAAATTGTAAAAGAGAAACACTATTATATTAAATTACATATTAATTCCCCAGCACAATTATACTGTATGAACATAGGAGGGAAATATTCCCTACCAATTAATGGGGTGGGGGGTGCTCAATATCCTGTGTAAACATAGAAAAATGTAGAAGAAGAAATGGATATAACAGAGCACTCAAAAAATACTGAATAGGGATAATTCTATATGTAAGTGGATTAGAAGGAATCGGGTGTGTTATATAAAACGTAACTTTTAATAGCAATAAAAAATAAAATTGAATATATAAGTGGTGACAAACCATTCACTCATTCAAGTGTATATAAAAACAGTTAAAATAGATAATGAATGCTGTAATGCCAGGTATTAACCATACTGAGTGTGTTAAGTGGGTAGGTCTGCCAGGGAAGCACAACAAAATGCTTACGGATTGCACATAAACTGATCTGCAAAAGAGGATTGACCTCACACAATAATTATCTAACTACTGCAATGCTGGAGCGGTGCTATCACCTGTCAGAATCCCACACTGTGTGCAATAGTTCAAAGTGGAGTTTAACAATAAATTCCCAGAGAAATACTGGTCTGTTATATGAGCCAATTCAAAAGTAAACAGCCAGGTATAAATGATATCGAAGTCACTTATATATCAAAATCAATACATAGCTATTGAGGGTTTAACACACGCAAAGCATAAAGACCAGCATTCATGCAGAGCGCCTGATGCGCATTTCGCCACGTCTGTGGCTTTCTCAAAGGCTTTGAGAAAGCCATGGACATGGCGAAATGTGCATCAGGTGTTAAACCCTCAATAGCTATGTATTGATTTTGATATATAAGTGACTTCTATTTCATTTATACCTGGCTGTTTACTTTTGAATTGGCTCATATAACAGACCAGTATTTCTATGGGAATTTATTGTTAAACTCCACTTTGAACTATTGCACACAGTGTTTGATGCTGACAGGTGATAGCACTGCTCCAGCATTGCACTAGTTAGATAATTATTGTGTGAGGTCAATCCTCTTTTGCAGATCAATTTATGTGCAATCCGTGAGAATTTTGTGGTGCTTCCCTGGCAGACCTACCAACTTAAAACACTCAGTATGGTTAATACCTGGCATTACAGCATTCATTATCTATTTTAACTGTTTTTATATACACTTGAATGAGTGAATGGTTTGTCACCACTTATATATTCAATTTTATTTTTTATTGCTATTAAAAGTTACGTTTTATATAACACACCCGATTCCTGCTAATCCACTTACATATAGAATTATCCCTATTCAGTATTTTTTGAGTGCTCTGTTATATCCATTTCTTCTTCTACATTTTTCTATCCTTCCTTAAGTTCAGCCTGACCTAACCACGTTTCCCATTCTCTCCAGACTGATACATAATAAGACCAAGTACCTGGAGCCAAAGAATTCTTAACTAACTCAGCCAATCCTCCTCCCCAAGCCTCCATAATTGATCCGGGAAATTCACTCCAACTGCATCGGCCTGAGGCACATGCTCCCGGAAACGGCTCCACTGTGAATGAGATAAAGCATCTGCTATCAAATTGCACTTACCAGGGATATGTTTAGCCCTGACAAAAACATTCATACTCAAAAATTTCAAAACCAGTACTCTCAATAAACGCAAAACTCACAATGAGGACACAGATAACGAATTGATAGCAGAAACAACACCCATATTATCTGTGTGGAATAATATAGATTTATTAACCAAGTCACCCTCCCAAACAAATAAAGCTACCAATATCGTAAATAGTTCAAGAAATACCAGGTTTCGAGTTAAACCGAGTCCCACCCAATCCTGAGGCCACACATCCGCACACCAATGACCCTGAAAATAAGCCCCAAAACCAACACCACCAGACCTTAACGGGGTCATTATCTTGAGCCAAAGACCCATATCCCGATCATCCCATTTCATCTCAGGCTTAACCGACAAACGTTGCCTAAATTGCTCATCATAAACCCACCAAGCCATACCCCCATATGTTCTCTGAGCAGCAGCAACTTCATCTAAATAACAAAAAAGAGCCGCTCCCTGTTCAGGAAACTTACCAGCAAACACACTGGCATAAATAACAAAAGCTTCAAACCAATTAGTAAAGGTTTTAGGTAGCTTTCTGTACCGTTTTTTCCTCTCCTCTTCCTCCTTTTTTGACGCATCTTTCTTTGAATCCTCAGGTATTTCAAAAGATTGGTCAAGCGGTAACAGAGAAAATAACTCAATAAATTCTCTCTTCCATATCTTTTCCCTTAACTCAACCGTCAAGTGCATACCTAAAGGCCCGATAGAACACAAACAAGACCTAGCCAAAGCCGTATCAGCAATTTTAAGTTCAGGACCCCCAACCCTTTATTCTCAAAATTAACCACTTTTGACTGGGGCAATCCAACTGCTTGAACCTGAATGGCTGACCCTTCACCTTTAGTGCCCTCAACAGAACTCCCAACTGACACATTTTGCAATGCAGATCCAGGAGGAACCCAATAATTTGCGACTCCTCCTGGAACTTAGCACCTAGCACCTTCTAACTTAGCTAACAACTCCCTTAAACCCGCTACAACAGTTACTGATATAGGATCAACATTCACCCCAACTTTTTCAACTCCAACATTCAATTCCACGGCACCAGATCCCCCATTACCTGTTCCAAGATCCTGAGCCGCAGAAGACTGATCCACTTGAGATGCAGCGGTGACCTTCTCCCTACTTTGGAACCCAGAAGCCCTAGGTTCCGTAATAGCCATCTCTTGTTGACTTCTTTCAGCCTGTAAAACAGAAACATGTGACAAACCCCCCGATGGTGCCCAAACACCAATACCCCTATTAGCCGTAGACATACCCAACCCAATATCAACCAAAACCCCTCTACCCTTCTTAGGAGCTGTAACCCCAGACACTTCCACCCTTGAGTCCCCATACCTCTTGCGCTGTTTACCTCTACATTGTATACTCCCATTCCCAGACCTGTTTGGACGTTGAACAGAATTAACCATAACTATTAAATGTATTGCTATGACCCCTTCTCAAATTCCCTTGATGGCCAAAATTAAAATTGTTGGCCGTACTCACCCCTGCTTCTTCTCCCTTCGAATTAGAATGTCCCCCCATCGGTACACCATCCTCTATATCAAGCCTGATATTATCCGTCCAGGATTCCTGTAGGCCATAAGCTTCCCCACTCAGGCCATCATTTCCCACCACCAGAAAACCAGGAGGATTCACAGGCTGTGACCCAATCTCATTCCCTTCTAAAAGATAAACATTATTAGAAACAGGCAAATTTTCAACCACATCAACATTCCCGCCCCTCAAATTTCTTAACTCACCCCTTAAAATTAAATCTCTCGATGCCCTAACTGCTGGCTTAAACTGGCAAAGAGAACCAACCGTACGAGGAGAAGAAGGTATAAAATCCTCCTCAGAGGAATCTAAATATAAGGTTAATTCCTCATCGCCAGTACAAACTTCCGCATCAGGCTGATTCTCAATTACTTCAACCCCCTTAACTCTTTCATCTAACACTTGATAAGTCTGCTCCTCAAAACTGCTACTAGGCCTCAAAACCTGGGCCGTCCTTGAAACTTTATGTACCTGCACCTCTACCACCTGAGATAAAACAGATGAGCCTGGAACCCCTGCCTCCCTTCTATCCTCACCTCTCTGTCTTTCTAATACACCTACTGACCTAACACTACTTACTTGCTCATTACCAACACCCGCTAAGCTAGGCCTCAACGAGCCGTCACCTTTATTAACTTGCCTCCTTCCTTTACTAGACTCTTTCTGGTCTACAATGGCCGTCTTACCCTTAGGCAAAGAATCACCCTCCTTTTCCGACACTCTCACTTGCTCCGGTAGAGAAACACTGCTGCTGGATGGTATAGCAGGATGCCTGGTCTCCGCTTCAACCTGCCGACTCCCAGAACCGGAACCTGTTCTCTTCTTCATGGTTGACTTTACCCCCGGATTGGGGCTGGATCTCCTGCGGCCACCGGTACTTCCTTCAGAATCCGGATCCAGATGAACCGGAGGCCTAGAACGCCTTACCGGTCTAGGAGAAGCAGCCTCTTTATCCGCCCTCTCTCCGGTATCCGGAACCAACAGTGGACGGAGCTTTTCTTCGAGCCAGGTAGGGCCCCTTTTAACCGCTTCCTCCTTAAGCTGCTCTAACAGAGCATCAAACTGCGCCATAGCGATAACGCAAACGACAAGCACTTTTCCACACAAATTTTTCTAACAAGCTGATGACAGATTCTCCCGCTCTTTTCTTAAGTACGCAGTAGCACATGCTAACCCCGCCCATTACCCCTTAGTACCCAATCAGAACAAACCAGGCCTATTCCTCCAACGGTCAAGGCCCCTTCCCGTTACTCCGCACTCCCAGGGGCTCCTTCTATATTTGGTATGCTGAGCATGTACTATTTTCTTTGAATAATTTAAATGCCCTATGTTTTTCCCTAACTTCTCTTAACACATTTTTATTTAGCCACATTGACTTGGATTTATTTATTTTACTTTTATAATCATGTGGTATATGCTGATATGTATATTTATTTAACAAAGTTTTAAATGTTATAAATGTATTCTCTGTATTTTTTATTCAAGAATAATTTGTCCCAATTTATGTTATTTTAAGGGCCACTGTAAGTAAATATTTTCTATGCCTGTTACTAACTACCCCAATATCAATAGCATTTCATTAACATATCTCTACCGTATATCAGAAATCTTGTCTGCAAATTTAATTGTTTTCCAAACCCACTCCGTGGGTATCATTTGCTCTGTACCAATCTGTTTACAATACCTAGGTTTCAAAATGGCGCTTTAAACACAAAGTTATTGGTTTAAGTATTTTGAACATGCAGTGCTGAAAATAGTGGGCAGGATAATGTGACATCATCGGCGAATAAAAGATATAACTTTTAGAACGTTATGAAACTTTGTTTTGGAGAAAATATAGGTCAGTAGGTTTTAATTAATGTTTATTAACTTTAATATGTTAGTTATTTAGCTTAAAAATTATAACAGAAAGTAATCCTTTAATGGTTTCCTTGAAGTTTGCTTTTTTAAAATTAAACGTCTTAGTTAAACTCTTATGACACTGTTTATAAAAGTAATTTCAAATGTGACCATATTATTATCACTGTTACCCAAATGTTCTTTCACTTCTGTGTTTGATATTATATCTGTATTATTTAATAGCACTAAATCCAAAATATCTTTATTCCTAGTTGGCTCCCTCTATTTAATTGTGACAAGAAGTTATCCCTGAGAACATTTAAAAATCTATCCCCCTTACAGGGGTCAAGTCCTACATAAAAAAGTGAGGGATCTCACCAAGACTTTCACCTTCCCTCACAATTAATATTGTTTTATATATATATATATATATATATATATATATATATATATATATATATATATATATATATATATATATATATATATTTAAATCCAAAAGGAAAAAAGTAGATGGCTCCAGCACTGTTTTGTAAAAGTGAAATAACCTTTATTAAGGTGACATAATGAACAGACAGCAACGTTTTGGGTAATGCAGACCCTTAATCATGCTATTGATGGCTCTGCAGCACAGCTTTAAATAGGCCAGATAGCTTAATTACAAACATATTAACTCCATAATGGCCAGACATTGATTGACCATTGATTAAAATTTCTACTGCCATCTACTGGGCCAATTCATGTATTACACATGTAAGAATTTTTAACACATTTTTGTAAAGTTTTGGCAAAATGTTAAACACATAGGTAAAGTTAAACACATGAGCAGTGATGCAAAGTTTAATCATCATATCCAAAATAAAAAAAAATAAAAAAAATATATATATATATATATATATATATATATATATATATATATAAAGATAAAATTTATAAAAACAAATGAAGATCATAATCTCTATTCAGACCTACAGGATGTAGAGTTTTTAAGTGTTGAATCCACCACACCTCTCTCTTTTTGAGTTCAAGTTCCCTATTGCGTCCTCTCCTAAGTTTAGGAATGTGATCTATTATTTGGTACCTAAGTTGGCTAACAGTATGTCCCATTTCAAGAAAATGGGAAGAAACTGGAAGAGTTTTATCTTGGCATCTGATTGATGATTTATGCCCACTAATCCTATCTCTAATGGGGCATGTAGTTTCCCCTACATAGCCCCTCCCACAAGGGCATTTTAATAGGTAGACTACAAAGTCTGTATCACAGGTGTAATACCCATTAATTTCTCGAATTTTTCGGTCATTGGTTTGTGCTATGTGTTTACCTTTTATCATTGCATCGCATTGCGCGCAATGGAGACAAGGGTATGAGCCCTTTTTGGGAGTAGTAAGATAGGTAATCCTATTAGTGCTAGTACTACCAATGTCAGCCTTAACTAAGGTATCCCTAATAGTTTTTACCCATCTGTATGAGTGCATAGGGGGAACTTGAAACTCAGATATATGGGGGTTGAACTTAACCAAAAGATACCAGTGCTTTTTTATAATATTAGCAATATGATCACTATGTTTATTAAATTCTGAAGAAAAAATTATACGTTTGGTGTTCTTTTTTAATTTTACATTTTTCTCATGTAAAACTTCATTTTTACATCTAGTGATCATAGATGGGGGATATTCTCTCTCCTTAAATTTGTTAGCCATTTCCTCAAGTCTGATTTCTTGCATATCCTTGTCCTGTACATTTCTAATAGTTCTTATGAATTGGCTTTTTGGGATAGAAGAAAAAACTCTCTTAGGATGGTAACTGTTGTATTGTAGTAATGCATTGCGATCAGTTGGCTTAACATAAAGATCTGTTTTAAGAACTGAATCTTTTTTATATATGATCGTATCAAGGTAATTTATAGAGGTGTCAGAAAAATTTAAAGTAAATATCAAGCTATCAGCTTGACCTAAGATTTCTTGTACATATTATTCAGTATCTAATGCAACAACCGCCCCACCCTTGTCTGCATTTTTAATGGTGATGTTTTTATTTTTTGTAAGATTTTTCAGTGCCTGTCTTTCTCCATAAGAAATATTACCTTTTTGTTTAAACTTTTTCTGCGACAGTAAATTCTTTACATCATTTTGAACAAATTTAATAAATGTCTCAACACCTGTGTTGGTTGAACTGGGGACAAAAGTAGACTTATTCCTAAGTTTTAAAGACTTTAAGTTAAACATGGCATTACCAATATCAGTAGATGTGTCACAAACCATACCATCATTTTCATTGCCAAAGTGTGCCTTTAATTTTAAAGTGCGAAAAAATCTGTATAAATCTTTTTCAACAGTGAATTCATTTATATAACTTATGGGACAAAATGATAAACCCTTGCCTAATACAGAATATCCATCCTTAGATAGAGCATATTTTGAAATATTCACAACAATATTACTATTAAGATCTTCATTGAACATATCAGGATTACTATTCTCCTGTTGGATCGAACCAACAGGGATGTATATAGACAGTTCAAAGGGACTTTGATCAGGGAGGTTTTGTGAGTACCTTGAATTCAGTGGGTCACTTTTTTCTTTCTCCTTTGCAGTTGTTTGTTTCTCATGCTGCTCCGCTGTGAGCGGGTGTCTCCACTGGGGCCTGTGTTTCTTTCCTCCCCTCCGGTATCGTTTTCTGTGCCAGAGCTGAAAAAATCTTCAGAGGAACTAGAAGGTGAATTGCCCATTGCAGCTGTCTTCGGAGCGTGTCTCGCTCCTCTCCACACACCCCTGCCTCTGCCTTGTCGCTTCCACATGACGTCACGGCCGTGACCATCATGTGACCACCTGTATACACGATTCTGCTGGTAATCCTCTTCATCTCTTGTAAACTTTTGTCTTTTGATTTCTTTAAGTTCCTTTTGATAATCGTCCAAAAGTTTGTTCACCTTTATTTTGATATTTTGCAATTCTTCTGTAGAGAAGTGGATGTTTAAAGCTTGCTCAAATTCTGTAATCAGGGCTTTCTTTTTATCCATTTCTTCCTGAAGGCATTAAACTGTCCACACAATAATATCAAAGGAACATTTGTTCAAAATACATTCAAATCTTTTGCGGTACTTTTCATTATTGGCCATAATGGTAGGTCTTAGCTTGATTCTCAGGCCTCTTGGAATCCGCCTTACCCTGTAGTATTCAGCCAAAGTGGTGCTGTGTAACCCATAGGATAACAATTTTTTTGTGTGCTTTTTCCCAATTCTTTGACATGTTAATGTTTGCTGTATCTCTAAGGAATTCCCTTGAACCTCTTGCAAGAGCTGTTATCCTAGAGGCTTCTACATCCGTGTATGAGAAAACACCCAAACCTTCATTTTGCACCTCCATCAAGTATGTGCTGTGCTCTATACCTCCACAGGAAGGTAATGTACAAGAAAAGCAATAGGTCCAGCACAAATCAACAGTTCAGGAATAGGTAGCAGAGTGCACGGTAGCCAGAGGGTCCTGCTCACCTCCAATGTATAAATCCAAAAGGAAAAATGTAGATGGTGCCAGCACTGTTTTGTAAAAGTGAAATAACCTTTATTAAGGTGACATAATTAACAGACAGCAACGTTTCGGGTAACGTAGACCCTTAATCATGCTATGGATTGCTCTGCAGCACAGCTTTAAATAGGCCAGATAGCTTAATTACAAACATATTAACCCCATTAAAAAAATGTGTTAAAATTTCTTACATGTGTAATACATGAATTTTCCCAGTAGATGGCAGTAGAAATTTCAATCAATGGTCAATCAATGTCTGCACAGTCTTTATTTATGATGTCTCTTTGTTTTTCAATAGAATGGGTGAACAGTAGGTATATCATTTAAAATATAAACATAAAACCTATATACAATGTTAAAAGAGGAGCATAAAATCCAAATATCCACAATGTCTACACAGTCTACAGAGTATATTTACATCAGTCAAGATTTATTCCCTGGCAGAATGTATTTTTATTGAGAAAAAACTCTTTTATTTTACTTGATTCATTATCTTTTCATTCTAACATTATAGAACAATCTGCTATCCACAAGCTATTTCATGTGCCTAGTATCAACCCAAAAGTGCAAATAATCCTGACCTATCCATGTATGATTTTTCTTAGTAAAATAGACTCCAATCAAAGTCTTTATTAAGACCCTTGGGGATAAGGCAATCTAGTTTGTGAATCCAAAACATCTCCCTAATTTTTAGGAGATGCTCTCTATCGCCCCCCCTCCTTGGTTTCATCACCTGGTCTATAACTAAGAATCTAAGCTGACTTATATTGTGACATGCAGAGAGGAAGGGAGAGGATACCGGTGCTTCCTTGTTTTTGCACCTTATATTAGATTTGTGTTCCATTATCCTCTCCCTTACCTCTCTGCAGGTCTCGCCAATGTAAATAAGTCCACATGGACATTTAATCATGTAAATAGCATATGTTGCTCTGCATGTAAAGTGTTTGTTTATTGTGGACTTCCTACCACTAGTTGGATGGTAGAAGTATTTGCCTTTTATCATCGAGCTACAATGGCTACAATTCAAACATGGATAGCAGCCATTATTGCTACTGCCTATTGTTGATTGTATACTTCTCTTTCCAGGGCCTATGTCAGTACGTACAATCCAATCCCTAATCATTTTATTCCTCTTATATGCAATCATTGGTTCTTTCTTAAATTCTTCCACCTGTGGGTTGCATTCCCTTATAATGTGCCAATGTTTCTTTAGGATACCTGCAATCTTTCCACTCAACCTATTATGCTGTGTTACAAATATCATGTCGTTCTCACTTCTTTTATCTGTTTGTTTTTGGCTCTGTCCTAAACCCTCCTCAATATTCACAAGCTGTTCTGTTATTAGTTTTCTTGGATAGTTCCTAGTAATAAACTTATTGGCCATTTCTCCCAATCTCTGTTTACACTTACTACCATCTGAGACAATCCTCTTCACTCTAGTGAACTGACTCTTGGGTATTGCTCTGAACACACTTTCTGGGTGGCAACTGCCATATTGCAACAAATTGTTCTTATCAGTTTTTTTTGTACAGATCAGTCTCCAAGAAACCTCTATCCTTATAAACATAAGTATCCAAGTACTTAACACACACAAAATAGAATAGTGGCACTCCTCGGGCTTTTCCTCTTTATTTTATTTAATTATATATTCACCTGTTTAGTGTGTAGTGATTGTATATCTCTATAGAGGAAATGGTGCTTGTGCATGAAATTAATCCAACCGAATGGAAAGATGATATAAAGAATACCACAATTCCAAAAGTATGCACTTTTAGCACTCTGGGCCCTAAACTAAAGGGTGGGTGGTCCCTGCTAGGATTGGATAAAAATTAACTTTTATTATAACCTTTAAAAAACCAAATTGTTGGTTGAAGTACACATACTATTAAAATACACTCCAGTACCATATACCAGTATTATCAACATTTATTGGATCACCAGTTATTTGAATTAGGCCTGTCTATATTCACAGTCATGAATGATCCAAAGATTTTTGTAACAAAGTAACGTTCGCTAAAACACTGTTACAGTGTAACCACATCGAAAAGTGATTGCAAGTGTGAGTTGGGTATATATAATGAGAGAATGGGTAGAATATGTCCCCTCTCTTAGTTAATCCCTGGGTTACTGAATTTTAATGTTAAATTATTTTCAGTCTATATTGTAACTTCAGTACACTGTGGTAAAAGCTAGCAGCTACTACCAGGTCATATGAATAGTTGTTCAGTCCAGCTAAGTCTGTGCGGTGTCAGAGTTGGTAATCACAATGAGTTAAAGTGCTGTTATTCCGGCATCACTTATATGTGAAGGGCTAAATATTTCTGTTGTAGCTGAGTCTGGCATAACCCAGACTAGATAATTTAAATATTTGTGGATTAGAAAGCCTTCCTAGTGGACCAATCTGGATACTAATGACCCAGTTTGCCCGTGTGGGTTTACCATTACTTGTTAGTCATAATATTTTTTCAGGTACACACCATTACACAGCACCTCACACTGTTCTATACATAAATGTAGCTATATCTACTGGTTGTTTGTTACTCCCTCTGTTCTAGTCATTGGGTATCACTGTATCAGACACACTAAGCTGCTATTTAGTAAAAATTAAGACCTAAGTACATTGCAGTAATGGCCTGCAGTTAATACCAGGTCATATCAAAAATTATTCAGTCCAGCTATGTCTGTACAGTGTCAGAGTTAGTAATTCTGTCTGTGCAGTCACAATGAGTTTAGGTGCTCTTATTCCGATATCCACTATATATGAGAGGCTGTATAAATCTGATAAAGCTAAGTCTGGCACAACCCAGACTAAGTAAATTAAGTATCTATAAATTACAAGGTCTTTTTAGTGAGTCAATCTTGATAGTTATAACCCAGTCAGCCGATATAAATGATTTCATTGTTCATTCATCATGGTATTGTTCAGACATACACCTCCCTACACATCATCTCGCACAGTTCAATATATAAATAAAGCTAAGTCTGGCACAACCCAGGCTGTGAGTTTTTACTGTTATCAATTATTTTTTATTTTTCATTTCAATCAGCTGTGCAGCACTCATACAGCTATGATTCTGTTATTCGCAGTCTGAGTAGAATATTGGCTGTGAGTTTATATTTTTTCTACTGTCCACTCTGTTGATAGGCTATATATCAAGTTAAATTATTATCTGGCACAACCCAGTTTCTATATTGAATGTTTATATTTTACATAGCCTTGCAATGAGTACGCCCGGTGTTTGCTACCCGGTGCACCGATACAACCCTGTAAGTTAGATTGATCATTCAGACATTCATTCAGTTTAAATCCCTTGATTCATTATCGAGGGCAAATAGTATACTTGTGATACTGGGGTGTTGGGTTATACCATATCCCCAGATGCACCCAAGTCACTCACTACGATGTATATTATAAAGGTACAGTTTTAGCGGTACATGGATTGAAGGTACTGGGCAGTTAAAAATACACAAAAATTCGAGTGTGAAGGAATCAACACTTGATTCCTTCACACTCGAATTTTTGTGTATTTTTAACTGCCCAGTACCTTCAATCCATGTACCGCTAAAACTGTACCTTTATAATATACATCGTAGTGAGTGACTTGGGTGCATCTGGGGATATGGTATAACCCAACACCCCAGTATCACAAGTATACTATTTGCCCTCGATAATGAATCAAGGGATTTAAACTGAATGAATGTCTGAATGATCAATCTAACTTACAGGGTTGTATCGGTGCACCGGGTAGCAAACACCGGGCGTACTCATTGCAAGGCTATGTAAAATATAAACATTCAATATAGAAACTGGGTTGTGCCAGATAATACTTTAACTTGATATATAGCCTATCAACAGAGTGGACAGTAGAAAAAATATAAACTCACAGCCAATATTCTACTCAGACTGCGAATAACAGAATCATAGCTGTATGAGTGCTGCACAGCTGATTGAAATGAAAAATAAAAAATAATTGATAACAGTAAAAACTCACAGCCTGGGTTGTGCCAGACTTAGCTTTATTTATATATTGAACTGTGCGAGATGATGTGTAGGGAGGTGTATGTCTGAACAATACCATGATGAATGAACAATGAAATCATTTATATCGGCTGACTGGGTTATAACTATCAAGATTGACTCACTAAAAAGACCTTGTAATTTATAGATACTTAATTTACTTAGTCTGGGTTGTGCCAGACTTAGCTTTATCAGATTTATACAGCCTCTCATATATAGTGGATATCGGAATAAGAGCACCTAAACTCATTGTGACTGCACAGACAGAATTACTAACTCTGACACTGTACAGACATAGCTGGACTGAATAATTTTTGATATGACCTGGTATTAACTGCAGGCCATTACTGCAATGTACTTAGGTCTTAATTTGTACTAAATAGCAGCTTAGTGTGTCTGATACAGTGATACCCAATGACTAGAACAGAGGGAGTAACAAACAACCAGTAGATATAGCTACATTTATGTATAGAACAGTGTGAGGTGCTGTGTAATGGTGTGTACCTGAAAAAATATTATGACTAACAAGTAATGGTAAACCCACACGGGCAAACTGGGTCATTAGTATCCAGATTGGTCCACTAGGAAGGCTTTCTAATCCACAAATATTTAAATTATCTAGTCTGGGTTATGCCAGACTCAGCTACAACAGAAATATTTAGCCCTTCACATATAAGTGATGCCGGAATAACAGCACTTTAACTCATTGTGATTACCAACTCTGACACCGCACAGACTTAGCTGGACTGAACAACTATTCATATGACCTGGTAGTAGCTGCTAGCTTTTACCACAGTGTACTGAAGTTACAATATAGACTGAAAATAATTTAACATTAAAATTCAGTAACCCAGGGATTAACTAAGAGAGGGGACATATTCTACCCATTCTCTCATTATATATACCCAACTCACACTTGCAATCACTTTTCGATGTGGTTACACTGTAACAGTGTTTTAGCGAACGTTACTTTGTTACAAAAATCTTTGGATCATTCATGACTGTGAATATAGACAGGCCTAATTCAAATAACTGGTGATCCAATAAATGTTGATAATACTGGTATATGGTACTGGAGTGTATTTTAATAGTATGTGTACTTCAACCAACAATTTGGTTTTTTAAAGGTTATAATAAAAGTTAATTTTTATCCAATCCTAGCAGGGACCACCCACCCTTTAGTTTAGGGCCCAGAGTGCTAAAAGTGCATACTTTTGGAATTGTGGTATTCTTTATATCATCTTTCCATTCGGTTGGATAAGTATCCAAGTACTCTACTCCTACCACACTCATGTTTAGACTGAACTTCAATCCATTTACTGAACAATTAAGGTCTTCTATAAATGATAACAGGCTCACAACGTCGCCCCCCCCCCCCATACGCCAAACACATCATCGATAAATCTCCACCAGGAGATACCATATGTTTGAAAATTCATATTTGAGTATACAAAATGTTCCTCAAAACTACTCATAAATATGTTGGCATATGTGGGGGCAACGTTAGAGCCCATTGCTGTACCCTGTTTTTGGAGGTAGTAAGAATCCATGAATAAAAAGTAATTCTGATACAATATGACAGTCAACAAACTTATTAGAAATTCAATCTCTTTGGCAGTATAGTTTCTACTGGATTTCAATATATTTTCTACTGCTGCAATTCCACTAGTATGCCTAATTGAGGTATACAAACTGGAGACATCCAGTGTGAACAATATGCATTTATCTCCAACCTGCCCCAGAGAGTTTGGACAAAAAATCATTTGTATCCCTTATATAAGAGGTTGTTTTCTGTATTAAGGGTTGTGATACTTTATCTAAACAGAAATATTTGACAACACAGACCCTATTCCAGCCACAATAGGGTGCCCAGGTGGTTTATTAATAGCTTTATGGATTTTGGGTAGCACATAAATATCAGGTCTAAAAGGATTTTTCTCAAATTAATCATCTTTAAATTTCTCTGAAATAATCTCCCTCTTAACTGCTAATTGCAATATGTTCTCTATTTCCTTGTTAATTTGTATAGTGGGGTCCCTGGCTAGTTTTTCATATACTTGACTATCTGCTAGTTGACGTTCAATCTCCTCTATATAGTCTGATCTATTAAGTATAACCACTGCCCCACCCTTGTCCGCCTGCTTGATAATTATATCAGTGTTATCTTTTAGTGATTGTATTGCTAATTTGTCTTTCTTATTTTTTTGTACCAACTTCCTTTTTGTGTCTTTCTTTAACAAGATGTTAATTTGTCTCTGAACAAGATTCATGTAGGTTGTGACACTATGTGTGCTTGTGGGTGTAAATTTGCTTTTTCTATTAATGCCAAAATCTTTAACATTATCAAATCTAATTTTATTTTTTGTGCCTCTTCAGTGAACTTGTGACCAACATCTTTCTGTAAAGAAAAATATATCCTTAATTTTAATTTTCTAAAAAACCTATGCAAATCCTGAAAAACAGTGAGATCATTTAAAGTGTCATCCAAACAATATGACAAACCCTTATTTAATACTGCAAATTCCTCATTGCTGAGAACATAATTAGATAAATTAGTTACCAAATTATTAGTGTCAAACAAAACATAATCATACAAAATTTCAGATGCTAGCTGTGAGCTAGCCACTTGTGAAACAACGTGATTAGTGTTAGATTCCGAGAAATGTCCCAACAATACTTTGTTCAGAGAGTCACTGTTGCAAACAATATCACATTTATTCTTATCAAGGGGTTTCTGTGTGCAGCTTTTTACATTATCCGCATTATTTATATTGCCAGTCTCATCATGAGCAACATATTCAGTTGGTGTTACATTATCAGATGCAATTCTATTTACTGTCCCCCTTTGTGTATTTCCTTTAAGTGATCGATCTCGGGTGCCAGCCGGTGTAATCTTTTAATGTATCGGTATGTTAGCTAGTGTCTCATTCGGCTTCTCATACCTGTTGCTGCTCGGCTGGTCTCCCGTCTCCTCCGACCCATCTTCCATCAGCACCGGTAGCCTCCTCTCTGCATCCCACGTGTGCGGCATGGGCACTGACGCTGTGACATCATCGCTAGGCTGACTCCGCTGTTTCCTGTGCTTCCTCCCGGCCCGGTGGTATCGATATCTGAGTCCTCTGTTAAAAAACTGGCAGAGGACTCGGAGCCACTGTGGCCATCTCCTTGGGTGGCATTCTGTCTTGCAAATCTTCTCTGTCCCCGCACTTGACCATTGGGGTTCTTGTTTGATCCTGCATTCTGACGCCACCTGTAGACTACTCCATGACTGAAGTCCTGCTCATCTCTAATGAACTTCTGGCGTTTACGGCTCTCAAGTTGTTTCCTGTAGTCATTCACAGACTTCTCCACATCCATTACCAATTTCTTGTACTCATCCAGGGGTAAGTTTTTCACGAGTTGCTCTTTTTGCACATTGATCTTATCTTTATATGCATTTATTTCATGTTGGGCAAACTCGACTGTCCAGGTGATAATATCGAAGGAACACTTATTGAGTATGCTTTCAAATTTGTCTGTGTATTCCTTCCTGTCAGCAAACAAAGTTGGACAAGTGGACATTCTCAGCCCCCTGGGGATACGTTGAACTTTGTGGTACTCTGACAAGGTTATAGCATGCAATTCAAGCACCATTTTTTTCTTACTCTCCTTCTCCAAGACTCTCCCTGTGGTTTCAGAGGGAGTGATGTTTAAAAAATCTCTGTTACCTAGTACTGTGGCATTGATGTGTTGGGCTGTCTCCTCATCATACCCAAACACCAGGTCCCAGCTGTGCATTATTCATTGTATACAGCACCTTCAGCCATTTTTTTGGTGTGCGCGTTAATCCCAAGGCCACAAACAGCAAAATCAAAAAAGTGAAAAACAGCACACCTGAATCTTCTCTTGTGGGGCACAGAGCAACAGACTCGCCAAGCCTTCAGCACAATCACAAACTTCAAAACACTCCAGCCACCATCTTAGTTAAAAGACCTTTATTGTCTTATCCTGGGTCCAAGCATACAACGTTTCAAGCCAACATGGCTCTTAATCATGTACATCTTAATTATACAGGTTCCTGCTTTTTATACCCTCACCTGTTAATTATTCATCAACTGTTCATTAACCCCTTGTATGAAAAACACACCTATTGCAATTGCAATAGTGACATCTAGTGGTTACAATATATAGTACACTTTTCTTTATTTATGATGTCTCTTTGTTTTTCAATAGAATGGGTGAACAGTATGTATATCATTTAAAATATAAACATAAAACCTATATACAATGTTAAAAGTGGAGCAGTTGCCACCCAGAAAGTGTGTTCAGAGCAATACCCAAGAGTCAGTTCACTAGAGTGAAGAGGATTGTCTCAGATGGTAGTAAGTGTAAACAGAGATTGGGAGAAATGGCCAATAAGTTTATTACTAGGAACTATCCAAGAAAACTAATACCAGAACAGCTTGTGAATATTGAGGAGGGTTTAGGACAGAGCCAAAAACAAACAGATAAAAGAAGTGAGAACAATATGATATTTGTAACACAGCATAATAGGTTGAGTGGAAATATTGCAGGTATCCTAAAGAAACATTGGCAATAATGGCTGCTATCCATGTTTGAATTGTAGCCATTGTAGCTCGATGATAAAAGGCAAATACTTCTACCATCCAACTAGTGGTAGGACGTTCACAATAAACAAACACTTTACATGCAGAGCAACATATGCTATTTACATGATTAAATGTCCGTGTGGACTTATTTACATTGGCGAGACCTGCAGAGAGGTAAGGGAGAGGATAACGGAACACAAATCTAATATAAGGTGCAAAAACAAGGAAGCACCGGTATCCTCTTACTTCCTCTCTGCAGGTCACAATATAAGTCAGCTTAGATTCTTAGTTATAGACCAGGTGATGAAACCAAGGAGGGGGGGCGATAGAGAGCATCTCCTAAAAATTAGGGAGATGTTTTGGATTCACAAACTAGATTGCCTTATCCCCAAGGGTCTTAATAAAGACTTTGATTGGAGTCTATTTTACTAAGAAAAATCATACATGGATAGGTCAGGATTATTTGCACTTTTGGGTTGATACTAGGCACATGAAATAGCTTGTGGATAGCAGGTTGTTCTATAATGTTAGAATGAAAAGATAATTAATCAAGTAAAATAAAAGAGTTTTTTCTCAATAAAAATACATTCTGCAAGGGAATAAATCTTGACTGATGTAAATATACTCTGTAGACTGTGTAGACATTGTGGATATTTGGATTTTATGCTCCTCTTTTAACATTGTATATAGGTTTTATGTTTATATTTTAAATGATATACATACTGTTCACCCATTCTATTGAAAAACAAAGAGACATCATAAATAAAGAAAAGTGTACTATATATTGTAACCACTAGATGTCACTATTGCAATTGCAATTTCATACAAGGGGTTACTGAACAGTTGATGAATAATTAACAGGTGAGGGTATAAAAAGCAGGAACCTGTATAATTAAGATGTACATGATTAAGAGCCATGTTAGCTTGAAACGTTGTATGCTTGGACCCAGGATAAGACAATAAAGGTCTTTTAACTAAGATGGTGGCTGGAGTTTTTTGAAGTTTGTGATTGTGCTGAAGACTTGGCAAGTCTGTTGCTCCGTGCCCCACAAGAGAAGATTCAGGTGTGCTGTTTTTCACTTTTTTGATTTTGCAATCAATGTCTGGCCATTATGGAGTTAATATGTTTGTAATTAAGCTATCTGGACTATTTAAAGCTGTGCTGCAGAGCAATCCATAGCATGATTAAGGGTCTGCGTTACCCGAAACGTCGCTGTCTGTTAATTATGTCACCTTAATAAAGGTTATTTCACTTTTACAAAACAGTGCTGTAGACATCTACTTTTTTCCTTTTGGATTTATACATTGGAGGTGAGCCGGACCCTCTGGCTACCGTGCACTTTGCTACCTATTTCTGAACTGTTGATTTGTGCTGGACCTATTGCTTTTCTTGCACATTACCTTCCTGCTCGGTCTCGAGCACAGCACATACTTGATGGAGGTGCAAAATGAAGGTTTGGATGTTTTCTCATACACGGATGTAGATGCCTCTAGGATAACAGCTCTTGCAAGAGGTTCAAGGGAATTCCTTAGAGACACAGCAAACATTAACATGTCAAAGAATTGGGAAAAAGCACGCAAAAATTGTTATCCTATGAGTTTCACAGCACCACTTTGGCTGAATACTACAGGGTAAGGCGGATTCCAAGAGTCCTGAGAATCAAGCTAAGACCTACCATTATGGCCAATAATGAAAAGTACCACAAAAGATTTGAATGTATTTTGAACAAATGTTCTTTTGATATTATTGTGTGGACAGTTGAATGCCTTCAGGAAGAAATGGATAAACAGAAAGCCCTGGTTACAGAATGTGAACAAGCTTTAAACATCCACTTCTCTACAGAAGAATTACAAAATATCAAAATAGAGGTGAACAAACTTTTGGACGATTATCAAAAGGAACTTAAAGAAATCAAAAGACAAAAGTTTACAAGAGATGAAGAGGATTACCAGCAGGATCGTGTATACAGGTGGTCACATGTGGAATGTGGAAGCGACAAGGCAGAGGCGTGGGTGTGTGGAGAGGAGCGAGACAAGCCCTGAAGACAGCTGCAATGGGCAATTCACCCTCTAGTTCCTCTGAAGATTTTTTCAGCTCCGGCACTGAAAAAGATACCGGAGGGGAGGAAAGAAACACAGGCCCCAGTGGAGACACCTGCTCACAGCGGAGCAGCGTGAGAAACAAACAACTGCAAAGGAGAAAGAAAAAAGTGACCCACTGAATTCAAGGTACTCACAAAACCTCCCTGATCAAATTCCCTTCAAACTGTCTATATACACCCCTGTTGGTTCGATCTAACAGGAGAATAGTAATCCTGATATGTTCAATGAAGATCATAATAGTAATATTGTTGTGAATATTTCAAAATATGCTCTATCTAAGGATGAATATTCTGTATTAGGCAAGGGGTTATCATTTTGTCCCATAAGTTATGTAAATGAATTCACTGTTGAAAAAGATTTATACAGATGTTTTCGCACTTTAAAATTAAAGGCACACTTTGGCAATGAAAATGATGGTATGGTTTGTGACACATCTACTGATAGTGGTAATGCCATGTTTAACTTAAAGTCTTTAAAACTTAAGAATAAGTCTACCTTTGTCCCCAGTTCAACCAACCCAGGTGTTGAGACATTTATTAAATTTGTTCAAAATTATGTAAAGAATTTACTGTCGCAGAAAAAGTTTAAATAAAAAGGTAATATTTCTTATGGAGAAAGACAGGCACTGAAAAATCTTACAAAAAATAAAAACATCACCATTAAAAATGCAGACAAGGGTGGGGCGGTTGTTGTATTAGATACTGAATACTATGTACAAGAAATCTTAGGTCAGCTATCTGATGGTGGTATCTATCAGATTTTAGAAGTTGATCCTTTATTGGAAGTCAAGAAGGAAATTAAAATTGTAGTAGATACAGCTTTGAAAAATAACATCATTTCAAAGGATCTTGCAAAATTCCTAATAAAAACTGACCCTATCACTCCTGTTTTTTATACGCTACCTAAACTTCATAAAAATTACAAAGCCCCCCCCCCTGGCAGACCTATCGTCTCCAGTACAGATTCTGTATTTTCGCATAGCGCTATATTTGTAGACAAGATTCTCAATCCTATTGCATCTAAACAAGCCTCTTTTCTTAAAGATACAGGTGATCTTTTGAAAAAACGTTCTTGCATTTCAGATGTGGATAATTATATTCTTTTCTCATTAGATGTTGTGAGCCTTTACACATGTATGCCCCATGAGGCAGGCATTCAGGCTACCCTTAAATCCATTAAACAAGAAACAAACTTCTCTTTGCAACAATGTAATTTTATTGAGGATTTACTTAATATACTTTTATATCTCAACAACTTTCTTTTCCAGGACACATTCTACCTACAAAAACGTGGAACAGCTATGGGTTCAAATATGGCCCCTTCATACGTCAACATCTTTGTTAGCCAATTTGAGCAAAGAAATGCTTACACCAATCAAGACTTTAAAACCAAATGCAATCCATGGCTTCGCTATATAGATGATGTATTTGGCGTATGGAGGGGCCCTATTACATCTTTAATAGATTTTGTAGAGGACCTTAACAAATGTACTGATAGCTTGAGATTTACTTTAAATTTTTCTGACACTTCTATAAATTACCTTGATGCGATCATATATAAAAAAGATTCAGTTCTTAAAACAGATCTTTACATTAAGCCAACTGATTGCGATACATTACTACAATACAACAGTTACCATCCTAAGAGAGTTTTTTCTTCTATCCCAAAAAGCCAATTCATAAGAACTATTAGAAATGTACAGGACAAGGATATGCAAGAAATCAGACTTGAGGAAATGGCTAACAAATTTAAGGAGAGAGGATATCCCCCATCTATGATCATCTATGTAAAATTGAAAAAGAACACCAAACGTATAATTTTTTCTTCAGAATTTAATACACATAGTGATCATATTGCTAATATTATAAAAAAGCACTGGTATCTTTTTGGGTAAGTTCAACCCCCATATATCTGAGTTTCAAGTTCCCCCTATGCACTCATACAGACGGGTGAAAAACATTAGGGATACCTTAGTTAAGGCTGACATTGGTAGTATTAGCACTAATAGGATTACCTATCTTACTACTCCCAAAAAGAGCTCATACCCTTGTCTCCATTGCGCGCAATGCAATGCGGTGATAAAAGGTAAACACATAGCACAAACCAATGACTGAAAACATTTGAGAAATTAATGGGTATTACACCTGTGATACAGACTTTGTAGTCTACCTATTAAATTGCCCTTGTGGGAGGGGCTATGTAGGGAAACTACACGCCCCATTAGAGACAGGATTAGTGGGCATAAATCATCAATCAGATGCCAAGATAAAACTCTTCCAGTTTCTTCCCATTTTCTTGAAATGGGACATACTGTTAGCCAACTTAGGTACCAAATAATAGATCACATTCCTAAACTTAGGAGAGGAGGCAATAGGGAACTTGAACTCAAAAAGAGAGAGGTGTGGTGGATTCAACACTTAAAAACTCTACATCCTGTAGATCTGAATAGAGATTATGATCTCCATTTGTTTTTATAAATTGTATCTTTCTATATATATATATATATATATATATATATATATATATATATATATATTTTTTTTTTTTAATTTTGGATATCATGATTAAACTTTGCATCACTGCTCATGTGTTTAACTTTACCTATGTGTTTAACATTTTGCCAAAACTTTAAAAAAAGTGTTAAAATTTCTTACATGTGTTTAGAGTTCACAGAATGGCTGCGCTAGGCTCCAAAAAAGGAGCTTATAGCATATTTACCGCAACTTCAACTCTCGATACCAGCGGTGCTTACGGACGCGGCCAGCTTCAAAAACGTGCTCGTGCACGATTCCCCCATAGAAAACAATGGGGCTGTTTGAGCTGGAAAAAAACCTAACACCTGCAAAAAAGCTGCGTTCAGCTCGTAACGCAGCCCCCTTGTTTTCTATGTGGAAACACTTCCTACGTCTACGCACCTAACACTCTTAACATGTACCCTGAGTCTAAACACCCCTAAACTTACACTTATTAACCCCTAATCTGCCGCCCCCGCTATCGCTGACCCCTGCATATTATTTTTAACCCCTAATCTGCCACTCCGTACACCCCCGCCACCTACATTATCCCTATGTACCCCTAATCTGCTGCCCTAACATTGCCGACCCCTATATTATATTTATTAACCCTTAATCTGCCGCCCCCAACGTCGCCTCCACCTAACTACACTTATTAACTCTTAATCTGCCGACCGGACCTGAGCGCTACTATAATAAATGTATTAACCCCTAATCTGCCTCACTCCCGCCTCAATAACCCTATAATAAATAGTATTAACCCCTAATCTGCCCTCCCTAACATTGCCGACACCTAACTTCAAGTATTAACCCCTAATCTGCCGACAGGAGCTCACGGCTACTCTAATAAATTTATTAACCCCTAAAGCTAAGTCTAACTTTAACCCTAACACCCCCCTAAATTGGACGACGTCCAACTGAAGAATGACGGTTCCTTTAAGGGACGTCATCCAAGATGGCGTCCCTCGAATTCCTCGAATAGAATGCAAGCTCAATCTTATTGGCTGATCGGATCAGCCAATCGGATTGAACTTGATTCTGTTTGGCTGATTCCATCAGCCAATCAGAATTTTCCTACCTTAATTCCGATTGGCTGATAGAATCCTATCAGCCAATTGGAATTTGAGGGACACCATCTTGGATGACGTCCCTTAAAGGAACCGTCATTCTTCAGTTGGATGTCGTCAGAAGAAGATTGATCCGCGCTGGAGGTCTTCACAATGGAGCCATTCCTCATCGGATGAAGATTGAAGATGCCGCTTGGATCAAGATGGTTGCCGGTCTGGATTGCCTCTTCTTCCCGGATAGGATGAAGACTTTGGAGCCTCTTCTGGACCTCTTCAGCCGCAGGATTATGGATCGCCAGCCCCCGCTTGGGTTGGATGAAGATTTTGGAGCTGAATTTCTTGGGGCATGCCCCGCAAAGGGCCCTGTTCAGGGCTGGTAAGGTAAAAGAGATTTGAACTTTTTAAATTTAGAATAGGGCAGGGCATTTTTTTATTTTGGGGGTCTTTGTTATTTTATTAGGGGGCTTAGAGTAGGTGTAATAAGTTTAAAATTGTTGCAATATTTTTCTAATGTTTGTAAATATTTTTTTATTTTTTGTAACTTAGTTCTTTTTTATTTTTTGTACTTTAGTTAGTTTATTTAATTGTAGTTATTTGTAGGTATTGTATTTAATTAATGTATTGATAGTGTAGTGTTAGGTTTAATTGTAGGTAATTGTAGGTATTTTATTTCATTTATTTATTGATAGTTTAGTGTTACGTTTAATTGTAACTTAGGTTAGGATTTATTTTACAGGTAATTTTGTAATTATTTTAACTATTTTAGCTATTAAATAGTTCTTAACTATTTAATAGCTATTGTACCTGGTTAAAATAAATACAAAGTTACCTGTAAAATAAATATAAATCCTAAAATAGCTATAATATAATTATAATTTATATTGTAGCTATATTAGGGTTTATTTTACAGGTAAGTATTTAGCTTTAAATAGGAATAATTTATTTAATAAGAGTTATTTTATTTAGTTAGATTTAAATTATATTTAATTTAGGGGGGTGTTAGGGTTAGGGTTAGACTTAGCTTTAGGGGTTAATCCATTTATTACAGTAGCGGCGAGATTCGGTCGGCAGATTCGGGGTTAATAATTGAAGTTAGGTGTCGGCGATGTTAGGGAGGGCAGATTAGGGGTTAATACTATTTATTATAGGGTTATTGAGGCGGGAGTGAGGCGGGAGTGAGGCGGATTAGGGGTTAATAACTTTATTATAGTAGCGGTGCGGTCCGCTCGGCAGATTAGGGGTTAATAAGTGTAGGCAGGTGGAGGCGACGTTGAGGGGGGCAGATTAGGGGTTAATAAATATAATATAGGGGTCGGCGGTGTTAGGGGCAGCAGATTAGGGGTTAAAAAAATTTATCGAGTGGCGGCGATGTGGGGGGACCTTGGTTTAGGGGTGTATAGGTAGTTTATGGGTGTTAGTGTACTTTAGAGCACAGTAGTTAAGAGATTTATGAACCGGCGTTAGCCCCGAAAGCTCTTAACTACTGACTTTTTTCTGCGGCTGGAGTTTTGTTGTTAGATTTCTAACGCCCTCTTCAGCCACGACTCTAAATACCGGCGTTAGAAAGATCCCATTGAAAAGATAGGATACGCAATTGACGTAAGGGGATCTGCGGTATGGAAAAGTCGCGTCTGAAAAGTGAGCTTTAGACCCTTTAATGACTAACTCCAAATACCAGAGGGCGGTAAAAACCAGCGTTAGGAGCCTCTAACGCTGGTTTTGACGGCTAACGCCCAACTCTAAATCTAGGCCTTAGGAAACAAAAACAAAAAATCCATATTCTAAAAAAAGATTGCCCTAAAAACGTCATTTGGTAGGCCATTGCTATAAAGTTAAACAGCTCTTTTAGAATACAAAAACTAAACTAAAAAACCTTAAAGATAAAAAGCCTAATCTTAAAAATAATAGAAGTAGACCCTGGACTCTGTGAAGAAGGGTTGGGTTAGTGTGCACCCCTCACCTGCGCTAAAGGACAAGGGATCTGCTGTGCTAATGTTCCTGTAGCGTGATGGGGAGCCACGCTAAATTTCTCTTCTTCTTCATAGACTCCAGGGCAGCACTAATGCTCCTATTAGCATGGCTCCCTAACACAGTGGATCCCTTCTTCTTTAGAGCAGGGGAATGCACTAATCCAGCCTTATTTAAAGAGTCCAAGTCCATGCTAATAGGAGAAGTACGCCTTGGACTCAGTGAAGAAGGGTTGGATTAGTGTGCCCCCCTCACCTATGTTAAAGGAGAAGGAATCTGCTGCTACTAATGTACCTGTACCAAGATTGGAAACTTCGCTAATAGCAGCATTCACACTGCATTAGAGTCTATGAAGAAGAAGAGGATTAGCGCGGCTCTCCAGCACACTACAGGTAAGGTAACAGGGGGAGAACATTTACATTAGTTTTAACAAAAACAAATTTAAATGTTAATGAATGAATGATCCCAATAGGAGGTAAGTCCTTATTTAAAGGTCCATACTAATTGGCGATTAGCGCCACATGAACAACCATATTCACATGATTACAAATGGAGACACCTATTAGTGAACCCAAAGGTCAATTTAGAAATAAGACTAAAAAGACTCCTGCCAAAGACAAAAGTTTGTTTAAAAACAATTATAGAAATAACTATTCAGGGGGACAAAATAATTACAATAACAGGAATAATAATCATCAGAAGAGTTTACCTTGGCGCCCTTCAAATTCCAAATTTAATTCTTATTCAAATTATGATTTACCTAGTCATAGGGGGAATCGTAGGAATTCTAACAATTATGAGAATAGTAGGCATAGAGAATTTAGAGAAGATGATAGATACTACAATGGGCATAATAATAAGAATCAATTTTGGGACAGAAATAGATATGAGGTATTGAGCCATCAAGCTACACCTTCCACTTCCAAAGGGCCTGTTTGGCATAGATTAGGCACAAAACCTAAATCACCTGGAGTATCAAATTTTTTAGGCAAGGGTCAAGAAACCCATTACAGGGACAAGAGTGTACAATGGGAGGGGGAACGGGTACCAGCTATGAAAGACTGGGATACGAGAGAAAGATCACAAAAAAGGGCCTTGGAGGTAGACGAGGAACAAGAGGAGGATTTAGAATACAGAGGGGGAAACAGAAGAAGACTGAATTAGAAACTATTAAAAAGGAAATTATCAATATCTCAGATTTAGAATTGACCAATAATGATATTAGGTTACTGGGAAAAGGTTTGAATTTCGCACCGAAGTCTAAACCTAATAAATTTGAAGTGTATATGGATATTCAAAAGTTCATTCGCAAAATGACATTAAAAAGGTATTTTTGAAAGATAATAAGGGGTTAAATAGACCTAATAATAATTACGTTGAGGCGAAGGATATAACTACACTTAGTACACTTAAAGAATTTGAGGATGAGAATAGATCCACCCATATTAATGCCCTTGATGGTCTAGATACGTCTGGCACTATGGCCAACCTTATGGAACTTTCTATCTATGAGGAAGATCCTCAAATCCAACATACATCTTTTAAAGGTCGTTCCAGCTTCTATCCTATACATATGCAAGGGGAACAATTGTCCCTCTTCAATAAATTGGTGTGCCAGGATATTGAAAGGGAATTATCTAAATGTAATCTTAATAAATATAATGACAATTTAAGCAGAAATTAGAGAAATACCCTCAATAATCTTAAAAATAATGATGGGGTGGTGATAAGAGCAGCAGACAAGAATGGGGGTCTGGTGATCCAGAATAAAGAAGATTATCTGACTGAAGCTTACAACATTCTAGGGGACACCCAGACCTATAAATGTCTTACTTACAATCCGACAATTAAGTTTTCAAAAGAGTTGGATGGTATTTTAAAGGAAGCCAAGGATGTAGGTGTTTTGAATCAAGATGAATACAATTTTATCAAAATAGTGGACCCTAAAGTTCCAACATTCTATCACCTCCCGAAGGTCCATAAATATTTATCCAGGCCACCGGGACGTCCAATTGTCTCTGGTATCGGATCCCTTTGTTATAATCTTTCTAAATATGTTGATCATTTTTTACAACCCCTTGTGAGAAGGACAAAGGCGTTTTTAAAGGATACCGCAGAGACGATTGGACGTTTCGAGGGTCTGGATTGGGATTAGGAACTTAGATGGGCCACTTATGACGTTTCGTCATTATATACAGTGATCCCTCATGAACAAGGGCTAAAGGCAGTTGAGTTGGCTTTCTCTAGATATGATATACCTGAGATTCATTTGCAATTTATTTTAAAATCCATTAATTTTATTTTAACCCACAATTATTTTGAATTTGGGGAGAAATATTATTTGCAGTTGAGGGGTACGGCAATGGGGACAACCTTTGCCCCCTCTTACGCTAATTTGTTTATGGACCATTTTGAGAGGTGCCATATTTGGAAGAATAACCCCTTTGAGATAAATATTGTGAAATACTTTCGGTACATCGACGATGTGATTGTACTTTGGAAGGGAACAGAGGAATCTCTAATGGGGTTTAGTGAATATATTAATAAGAATAATTTTAATCTCAAATTCAGTGGGAACAGTTCCAATAATAAAATAGAATTCTTGGATATTGAGCTGTCGGTAGATAGCAATAGCAACAAAGTGATGGTACAAAATTTTAGGAAATTGGTGAATAGGAATAGTTTTGTAGATGCTGGTAGTGCACATTTGAAAAGTTGGAAGGATAATATCCCTACTAGTCAGTACATCCGCATTAGGCAGAATTGTACTAATATTTCTGATTTTAATGAGGAAGCGAGGTATCTAGAACAGAAATTCTTAAGGAAGGGCTATAGTAGGGAATTGTTAGATGGAGCAAAAAATAAAGCCTTAGAATGTAATAGGACTGATCTGTTGATTAGTAAGAGAAAATTGGAATCCATGACTGACCCAAATAGTAGTAATAATAATTTTGGAGAAACTAGATTCATAACTAGATACAATGAGGGGGCTCCTGTAATCACTAAAATACTTAAAAAACATTGGGACTAGATACAATGAGGGGGCTCCTGTAATCACTAAAATACTTAATAAACATTGGGACATTTTAAAATTGGATCCCATTTTGGGGAAAGAGCTAGGGGAGAAACCTAGAATAACATTTAAGAAAAATAGAAATTTGAAATCCTTTCTAGCACCCAGTAAATTACGCAATAAGAATGATTTTAGTAAAAAAATTACAGGTGGGGGTTTGTGCAATTGGGTATCGGCCGCAAGAGGCACCTTTAAATGTCATAAACACAATTGTCTGATGTGCTCCCATGTAAAAAAGGGTGACACCTTTTTTAATTTTGATGGGTCAGAACAAGTTAATATGCAGTATAGATGTAACTGCCAGACAGTATATTCAGTCTTTTTACTATCATGCAAATGTAACCTGATCTATGTAGGGCGCACTAAAAGAAAAACAAGTAAAAGGTTTAGTGAGCACCTCTACAATATTAGGACTAAATTTGATAAACACAGTGTACCTGTTCATTTTAGCAATGCTCATGGTAGTAGTTTAGATGGTTTACATATTCAGATCATAGACTGGATACCACCAGGAGTTCCCAATAGATTGTTGAAACTAAGACAAAAAGAGACAGAATGGATTTATAGGCTTAAGAGCCTTGCACCATTAGGTCTCAATATTGATCTTGATGTGCAGGCATTTTTGTAGAAGCTTTTTTTAGTTTTATGAAGTTACAGTTAACATGAAGTCTGTAGATTTCTTTGCTCCACCCTCTAAATGAATTGAGATATTTTAGCTGGACCGGGTGGTCTACATCCAATGACATCTTTTTAGTTGTATATAGTATTTTTCATATTTATCACTATGAACTTATGTATTGTTATGAATGGGTATTCAGAGCAGGTTTATGATATAGAAAGAGGTTTTTATTTTTTATTATGTTTCTCTTCGTTTATAAAATGCTTTTAATACTGAATATGCATGTTTATATTATTATGTTATAAAGGTCTATGCCATTTTTATTGTATAATTATTGCTATTTTATAATCTTTTTCTATTTTGCAGGATTAATTTTTTGTATGATTCTAATATGGTTTTATTTAAGTAGTAGGTGTGTTTTGAGGAAGAAGGGTTCTGCTAATGTAATCATGTGAATATGGTTGTTCATGTGGCGCTAATTGCCAATTAGTATGGACCTTTAAATAAGGACTTACCTCCTATTGGGATCATTCACTCTTGAGAAAGCCGGTGTGTGCAACCGGCGAAACGTGTTGAGTCTTTTTGATCCTGTTGGGCTTCCGTTGGTGAAGGACAGTGATGTCAGGTGAAGAGCCGTCTGTGTTTTCCAGTTGCAGTTGCCGAAAGCCCGGGCGGTTTGAATAGGCGCCGGAAATAACAGTTTGCTGCAAGACACTGTCCGTCAACCAGGAGTGCCCTGAGTGTTATCCGGAACTTTTTAAAGAGATTTTATTGAGGGCCTGTGATTTTCTTACTTCTTGTAAGTGTGTTTATATTTGTGCGTCCTACTTGGATTGTAATAAATACTACCTTGTGTCGAGTTGCACTGTCCCTTTGTGTTTTTACAGCTACTTCTTTGTTTATCCGTGAGAGAGGAATTCACAGATCAGTGTGCAGCAGCAGTTCGTCTGGGAGGCTCGTTCCTGTGCCCTATTGCGGAAAGTTTATATCTGCTCCAAGGGGTATGTTGGTTACCATTTAGCGCTGTTCTTTGCCCTGTATTTTTAAATGTTAATGAATATTCACTACTCGGTTTATTTTAAAAGAACCAAATACCGAATAGTGCAGTAGACAAATATTTTAAAAAATTAATACTTATGAATAGTCATTCTGAATGATTTGTCCGAACGTTATAATTCAGTGCCGCACACGTCTATTAAATATGCTTTTGAGAAAGGCATAATACTATCTTGAACATAATGCTATGTTGAACAAAAATACAAGGCCAAACACCAGCTTGATTTTGATGTTTTTAAAATAGTTATGATAATGAAAAAAATTAAGGGCCATACTGTTTATTTCTAAAAATCCTTACATTTCTTTGTCAGCAAAAATGTTAGTGAAAAATGTAATTAAGCTAAACATTTTGATATTTTAGTTATTTATGCACCAGTTCATTAATTGGTGTTTTCCTTTCCTTCACTTTTGAAATGACAATAAACACATAACTATTCACAGTACAATATTGTTCCAATGCCTGAATGTCTGAAATGTTTGAAGAGCTGAACAATACTTTGAAAAAATAGATTTGGGAAGAGTAGTAAATCGTTTCAAGTGATTTGCAAGAAACTGTTAAAAACATCATTCTTAGAAATATTTTAAAAGCCAGTAGGTAACAAACTGGAGTTTTACCATTTTCTACTTTACTCTGCTTGAGGCTACACAAGATGTATGCAATTCTAATTGGACTAAATTACTTAGTACAGGTATTGAGACATTTTCAGTTACCTGTATTCAGTGAAATATGCTTACATTGTGTTTCAGTTTAACTACAATGTATGTTAAGAAATTGTAAAATGTATGGATCCTAAAAAAGTACTAAACACTTTATGACTAGACATGTGCAGCCGCGAAAAATTTGGTTCGGTTCGGATCGATTCGGACCGATTCGAATTTCGGTTTGGATCGATTCGAATTCGGAAGAAATCAAATGAATTCATTTTGGATTCATTCGGATTCTTTAAGATTCGAAAAAATTTGGTTTTAATTCGTTTCGGTTCGATTTGGCTCGAATCGATTCGGATTTTAGGAAATTCGGTCACTGTAAAGTGGGATGTTCTGTGTATTACACTAGTATACTAGTGTAATACACAGCCATCCGAATCCATCCGAATCTACCGAATAAATTCGAATCGATTCGGATTTATTCGGTAGATTCGGAACTACCGCAATTCAGAAATTTGAATCGATCCGAATCTCCGAATTTGAACAAATTCGTCCGAATTTTGATTCGGGCCGAACCGAATCGCACATGTCGATTTATGACATTTACATGCATAGCTATTCTGACTTCATCTTCTATTTGTAAAATGACTGCCTTACAATTAGGAGACTGCTGCAGTAGCTTAACTCAGACAAGTTCCACAGCAGAGATTTGTGAATTCTTCATGCTTTATTGTTGCAAATGAGAGAATTCTGAGGTTCCAGAGGGGATAATGCAGGGTAAAAAGAATTTGCCTCTACAAAGCTATTAATAGAACGTTATAGCTAACTTTACACACAGAGTAAACTTAAAAAAATGTGGCCTCAAAAGCTTAGGGATGGGACAGAGAATAAACATAAAAATTAATACAATAATAAAGCAGAACACTAGAGGGAGCACAAAAACAAAGATGTACGTATGAAAATATGGACATAACACCCCTGTCTGGTATCTGTAGATACCACTATATAAATTAACTAATAAACAATAAACATACAAAAATGTTGATTGAAGCTTCTTTATCCATGAGACCTGCAAGACAAAGTAAGAGAGACAGAGTGAAAGATAGAAAATACAATTGAAAACATAAGTCCATGTTGTTTTCACATAATTATTCTTGAAGAGTAGCAGGGCTGGCACTGTCCCCTGTAGTTATCTCTCTATTGTATAGTTCTGATAAATTGTCAACCAGTGTGTATGAGTGCTATCACAGTCCATGTGTGATAGAAGAAGAGTACGTTTTGAAATCCAAGACCAGGTACACTGGTAAGAAGTATAGTAGCTTGAAGATGGTTCTCTTTATCAGGTCCCATAATCTCAAATGTAGTGCAGATTGATGTTGTATGCAAAGGGGTATATATATTAAGCTCCATACGGAGCTTGAAGCCCCGTGTTTCTGGTGAGCCTGCAGGCTTTCCAGAAACACCAGTTATGAAGCAGAGATCTAAAGACCGCTGCTCTATAATCTGTCCACCTGCTCTGAGGAGGCGGACAGACATCTATGGAAATCAACCCAATCGAGTACGATCGGGTTGATTAAAACTCCCCCTGCTGGCGGTCGATTGGCAGTTGCACCAGCAGCTCACAAGAGCTGGTGGTGCAATGCTGAATACAGAGAGCGTATTGCTCTCTGCATTCAGCGAGGTCTGTCGGACCTGATCCGCAGTGTCGGATCAGGTCTGACAGACCTTTGTTAAATAGGCCCCATAGAGTGTAACAAGAATACTGCTCCTGTCCGCCATGTAACTTTCATGAGTTGTGCTGAAGTAAATGACCTGTTTGCAAGATCTGCAGGATTTTGTTCTGTAGGTACGTAATTCCATTGTTCTGGTTTTGTAGATCTCCTGATGCTTTCTATTCTGTTGCTGACATATACATAGAATCTCCTGCTTAGGTTGTTTATGTATCCCAACACCACTTTGCTATCAGTGTAGAATTTAACAGCATCAGGTTTGATGTCTATTTCACTTAGTACAAGATCAGCTATTTCAAACACAACTCTTTTTGACCTGGTTTGCTTGTATGATAGACACTAATGAAGGAAGATACCAACATTCTTCACCTTCTTTAAGTGGAGAAGTTGGCTCTGCATACTTATTTTCAAAAAAATCTCTGTATGAATGCTACAAAGTTTTCTTTTATCTTTGGACTTCTCTAAAGTTCATTTTAAATAAGAAAGTCTAGAGGGAGCTTGAATTCTGTTGTTAGGTAACCTTTGTTTTTGGTTGCAAAACGGCAGAGGGACTACCCAAATTCTTGAGTCATGCCTGTAAAATTAACTTTAAAATTCTTTATCTTGATAGAAGGAGCTTGTTTATTGTCATGTTGTGTTGTATGGAACTCTGTACTTCCAATATTTTCATTATATGGCAAGGAAGTCAGCTTGACTGGCATTGTATGAATGTTCATAGATTCCAGGTCTCCCCCTTACATGGTAGTGATCTGGACATTACTCGAAGTAAGATGGACATACATGAATTAACACATTAGTTTTGAGGGAATTTGCAATGTGTGTCCTGTAGATTTTTTCAATATAGATGTCTCCCAATATTACCCAGCCAAGTTCTAGTCTCTGAGCATATGGAGAATTATGAGGTCCATTACATTTCTGGTGTACCTTGTGTATTCTGAGAATGTATCTACCAAGGAAAAACAATATCTATATATTATTGTTTAGAGTTGGTACACAACAAGCTATGGGCCAGATTACGAGTGGAGTGCTATTCAGCGCTTTTGCTTGAGCGCTAATTGTGCTAGAAGTAAACTTTTTGCGCTTGTCAGGTTGCTTTCATATTATGACTTTAAAGTAAAAAGTTATCATTTTTGCGATAACTCGACGCACACAAAAAGATGAATTTAGAATATATATTTATACCTTTATATATAGATGATTATTTATAGATATATAATATATATAGGAATATTTATTAATAAGTACATAGAAAATATTCTATTGGAATGTGAAATATTTACAGTACAGTCACAGTACAACACTTTATTAAATATGAATATTACAAAAATATGCTTTTTTATGTTTTCAACTACTTGACTGCAAAGGGCTACAATGCACTTATTATAGATGTCTATATATGTATACACATGTATTTATGTGTTTATATGTGTATATATGTCTGTAAATACATATATACACATATAAATACATAAATACATATATATACATATATAGACATATACATATGTAGACATATATACTGTACATATATATATATATATATATATATATATATATATATATATATATATATATATATATATACACAAAATGTGTAGTCTACATATCCATGTTTAGAAATGTATATGTATGGATGTCTATGTTAAAGCTCTTGCCTACATTTTTTTCTAACATCTGAGACTTTTTTGAAACCTTATAACTTTTCATGCAATTTTTAAAAAAATATTTTTTTTAGATAGTGTTATTATGAGTGTAATTGTATTGTGTAATGTATTTTTGATGTGTTTTATGACACTTTTTTGTTTTGCAAAACAGTTAACCCCAGCTGTAAGGACGCGCTAACCCGATGAGCGTTATCTTCAATTGCGCTCAAGCAATCCCGTTTACTTCAACTTGTAATTTGAGCGCAATTTAACTTGCACACAAAGGAACGCAAAAACCCGCTATTGCTTGCACGCAAATGTTTGCACTCCACTAGTAATCTGGCCCTATGTTTTTCATGTGAGGATGATAATGTGCTAGTTCTGGCAGAGGAATCTCATACCTGTTATTCTGTATTTGATTGCATTCAATAAGCATAGGTAAAGGCACTGTATACCATCTGTGGTCGAAGCTATTACAGCGTCTTCCTTTTGTTTCAAACTGACCTGCACATGTACCAAGGGTATAAGCTGAAGGATTCCCTTTATTGTTGTTAAACATGTCGAATAATTCAGTTCTAGCCAGAGATCGATTGCTTTGCTCATCTAGAATTGCATACATTTTTACTGCTTTCTCAGGCTCTCCCTTAGGATACACTTTGACAAGACATATTTTAGAGCAGGACCTTCCACTAAGGTATTCTCTGCATACTTCAGTCCATTTAGAAGCGATAGACCTTTTGCTCATGGTCTCTTCTGCTATCTCCCTGCCATGCTTTTCAGCAGTGGCAATACTTTCAAGTGGAGGAGAACTTGAAGACCCTGTTTGGAGAGCCAACACGTCTGTCACTATTGCATTCTAAACACTTAATATGGCTTTAAAGTTTCTAGAAAGATATCATGTTGAACCACAGCACCTGAAGCATAGTCCATATTTCGTAAGAAGCTCCATGCGTTCTTGCAAAGGCTGTTCTCTAAAGCTTCAACATATCTTGAGAGTCTGAGGGTTTTTGTGCAATGGGCAATGTTGAATTTATATATTTAACTTATCACTTTGCACTTCTTGAATGGAAGGTGCAACATCAGTATTTTGGACAAACACTGATTTCTTTGGATTTTTGAACCTTGAAGTGTCTCTTTCGTGTTCTGGAGAAGTTGCTGCCCACTGGTTTAATTTGGTTAAGGAGAAGCTTGGATCATCTCTTGTCTTTCCTATGTCTTGAATGAACTTACTGAAAAAGGAAAAGTGAGCGAATTATACTTTATTCTCTTGTTTGTATCTTAATCCCTGTGTTGCCCCTTTATCTACAAGAGCATGGGATAGTTTCACCTCAATTGGATTCACGCCTTGTGGAGTATCAAGATAATTCAATCCAGATAGATATGGATCTGCTTTAGCTGCTTTTAGTTCCAGCAGAATAACACTTGACTTTTGCAGCTTGCAATTGCAATAACTGTGGGAATTTCTTTTATTTTCTTCAAAAGGGTATTCTCAATTACCTCTGGTGATCCAAATGAACCCAAACCCTTTTTAATCCCACAACTGTATTGTCTACATGGACAGCTCTGAGCCTCTTGACACATTCTGCAGATTGAGCACCTAAACACTTTACCAGCAGATCAAGCTCTTATCTAGCAGATATACCTACATCTTCAACAGTAGTCTTCAATGTAGACTTCCAAGATCTGTAGTTCTCTGGCAGGTCATCACATTTTGTAAGACTTATGTTGGTAAGCTCACGTTGTATCATTTATCTTGCAAACTCAGACATCTCTAATGTCTCACTCTTTGATACTGGAGGTGCCTGAAGATCACTTGGTGACTTGGGTAATAGGAATTGAATGCTGAAGGATAGTATGAATTTGCTGATACATGTAATCTAGCTACAGACTTTTCTTCCACTGATCTTAATGGAAGTGACTGTGATGGGCCTCATACTTGCTTGTTTACAGGAGGTTGTGTATTTTCTGCATTGACACCTGGGCTGCTTGTCCGCTGAAGTGCATACATTATAACTGGAGCAATTGGATGACTATTGAGAGGTATATCAAGTGTGGTAGAGTGCTTGTCATGCCAACCTCTGTCTTTATGAGTATTGTCTCCTTCTTTATGAGCATTGTAGAGTTTACTACTCTGGCTGAGAACATAATTACTTGCTTTTCTGGGTCCTCTGATACCACCTGACTGTAACAAAACCCAGCCTGATATCACTGTCCCTTTAAGACTGCCTTCCCTGCTTCTGACAATCATGCTGGTTTGGGCAGTATTTGCATTCAACTTACCTGCCTAATTAATCATTCATACACCTGATTCCCTCAGCCTCTTTTTAAGTCTTCCCAGGTCTAATGGGCATTGCATTGACTTTGAAGTTGTGTTCCTGAACAACAGAGGTCTGTGACTGTTCCTGCATGGATTTTACCAACTTATTCAAGCTACAGTCTTTTCTTTTACCTATGCTTAAAATCATCTAATCTCAAGTATCAAATAATTCCATTTTGTTTCCTGGACACTGCTACTTAACAAACTCTGAACTTTATTATAAATTACAAGTATGCATTTGGTTATCATCACTCTCTAATTACTGCAACAGCATCTTACTCAGAACTTTATAACTATTTTCTGCTACAAGTTGTCATAGCTGAAATATCCTACTGCAAATATGTTATTATATTCAGAATTCTGCATTTATGTGTTCAGTTAAAAGCTTTCATGTGATTCTCCATAATATGCACAAACAGTAATTAATTACTTAAACTTGCAATTTTTCTATCACCTGCGCTGCTCTGCTTAATTCTGACATACAGCTCTATATAATATTATGTACTGTGAACCTGCAACAAACCTTAGTTTGCATCTATGAGTCAATCTTCTACCAGTTTACTCTGAAGCCTGAACATTCCACATTGCTATATTTTTCTATCATTGAACCCTGCAGCTACTCCTATTAACTAACTATAAGTCAGAGTGAAGCCAGAATATATTGTATACACGTGTTGCACTCTCCATGAATTCTACAATAACTTCTAGCAACTTTGAATCCCAGAATATCATATATCCACGTCCAAGATACTCTTCCCCGGGTCAGGGGTCGGTGTCTCCAAATCCCTACCACTGCCCCAACGGTCTGTGTCCTGAGGGCATGTACACCGGAACATGACAGAAAGTTAATGCCAACAAAAGGGCCCCGCAGTGGTAGTGGATGCACTGGCCCTCGAAGGAAAATAAAAAATTACAAGCTATTTCAGACCCAAGCTATCCCTAAAGGAAAAACAGAAGATTTTCATACTTTTAAAAATTTAAAAGACACAGTACTCCCATTCTAGAGTATCCTCTACTCATGTTCGTGGTTACCATTTTGGTGAAACTGATTCTGAATCTGACTATGAAAATGAAGAGAATGTATCCATAGATTCAGCAGAAAAAATTCAGATCTTTAAAGATTTAAAGAGACAGAACCACTTTTCTAGAATTTCATCTGTTCCTCATATTCGTGATTTCCATTTTGGTGAAACTGATTCTGAATCTGACTATGAAAATGAAGAGAATGTATCCATAGATTCCGCAGAAAAAATTCAGATCTTTAAAGATTTAAAGAGACAGAACCACTTTTCTAGAATTTCATCTACTCATGTTCGTGACTTCCATTTTGGTGAAACTGATTCTGAGTCTGACTATGTAACTGAAGAGGATGCATTCATAGATTCAGCAGAAATTCAGACCTTTAAAGATTTAAAGAGACAGGACTATTGTTCCAGAATACCATCTACTCCTCCTGTTTGTGATTCCCATCCTGGTGATACTGACTCTGAGTCTGAATATGTCAACGAGGAGGATGACTTCACAGATCCAGCTGAATTGGCATTAGACTGGTATGAGCGCAATTTAATTTGCCACAAACTCAGATAAAGCCTCAACCTATTGTCTATAATGTCATCCTTGGTAACTATATTTACAATATAGATGATACAGACAGCTCCCATCATGAAACCTCTCATGGAAATACTGATCTTCCTATTTCTGATATTCCCAAGTATTCTTTAGATTGGACAGATTCTGAGCCGGAAGAAGAGACATCTGGTTTACAAACTGCTGTTGGAGAAATGGTCCCCTCAACTACTATGCTGATTTATTACTTCAGAATTATGCATCCAGTGATGAAGAGGATTTCTGTTCTCAACCTGATATAAGGTACTCTAGGCCACAGTGGCACCACCCTAAGAAGCCTCATATTGGGAAGAAATATCAGTTATCTAAGCTCTCTAAAAAAAGAAGAAAAAGAAAATCTTTCTGCCTACAGAAAATCAGAAGCGTAAAGAGGAAACTCAGCCTGAATATCCTATTTCAGTTTCTGTTATGCCAGATCCTCTCTTGCCTCATGACACTGTCAACACCAAGCTGGATGTTGTCTCTAGTAACCATCAGTCTGTTTTTAAAGCATTTAATGGTATCTATTCTCAGACTCTACAATTACAAACACTGCTTTCAACTACTGATTCCTTACATCCCTCTCATGCTGCCTCAATGTCTGTAAACCCTGTGCTAGAAGCAAAAGATAATTTTGTTCCAGATATACAACCTTTCAGTTTACCAGAGATAGTCCCTGGAGAATTTAGCTCTGATATTCAAACTCAAAGAAGAATGCCTGCTGAACCCCAGACAACTTCTCAGTCAGAATATTGTGTCACAATTCCTCCGCATCTACCTGAGAGTGGCATATGTCAGTACACTTCACCTTCTCAAAATTCTTCTGTTACTGCATCTAAGAAATTGTTTTCCTTGGGAGATACTTCGCATCAACCTATATTTTCTATCACATCTGTTTCCTGTACATGAATTCCTGATACTGAACCCTGTGAGGAATTATTGAACCTAGTTCCCAAGTGGACATTCCTGACCCTGATTCCCATGATGATACTATTAAACCTGGCATCAAGGTGGGCTCTCCTGTTTTTGACCCTGGAATGGGTATTCCTTTGTTTAACCCGGAAATGGGTTTAATAATACTTGATCCTAAAGATAGCCATGCCCTCTGCTCCGAAGCGAGTATGGTTCTTGGCTCTAAAGTGGGTCTTGTAAATTCTTTGTTTGTGAACCCTGAAGAAAGCCTTGCCCTCTGCTCAGAAGCGAGTATGGTTCTTGGCTCTAAAGTGGGTTCTTTTTCTTTTTCTATAGGTGAACCTGATTCTATTACAAGTATCTCAGCAACTGTACCAAATTTGGACACTCATGTTTCTAACCCTAATGAGGGCATACCAGCCTTCAAAATTCTTGTCCATGAACAAAGCTTTAACATTGGCACACCTATCCTCACTTCTTCTGTCCTCAAAACTTGTCCTGGTGTGGGCATTCCTGAACATGCCCTGGAGTGGGCATTCCTGTACCTGATCCTACTGAGGTTATTCCTGAACCTTGCCCTGGAGTGGGCATTCCAGTACCTGATCCTACTGAGGATATTCATGAACCTTGCCCAGATGTGGGCATTCCTGAACCTTGCCCTGGTGTGGGCATTCCTTCACCTGATCCTACAGAGGATATTCCTGAACCTTGCCCAGATGTGGGTATTCCTGAACCTTGCCCTGATGTGGGCATTCCTGTACCTGATCCTACTGAGGATATTCCTGAACCTTGCCCAGATGTGGGTATTCCTGAACCTTGCCCTGACATGGGCATTCCTTCACCTGAGCCTACTGAGGATATTCCTGAACCTTGCCCAGATGTGGGTATTCCTGAGCATTCCTTGAAGAAAGCCCTGCTATTGGGTTAAAAGTGGCTATAGCTTTTTCTTTTGGAGTATATCTAATCCTCAGCCAAGAGGTTAATTCTGAGGATACTCAAATCTCTGACCCAAAGTAGGATAATCTGGTTATCAATCCAGAATGCTGCATCTCTATTTCTGAAGTTGAGGAAAGCATATTCATATGTCTAGGACTGGGTGCCTTTTCATTGACTGTGTACATGGTCATCTATTATGAAGAACATCCGCCTATCAACCCTCAGGATGATTCTGTGGCAGGAAGGAAGCTCATTGTATGCTACGTTCATGCATTCTCACAATGACTACAAGAAAGATGACTTCAAGTTTTGTTCTCATCATTTTCAAGATCTTTTGATACCTGAATTCCATGGCATTTGCTTTGTCATTTTACTTTTTCAAGAGATCTCCAACCCTCCTTTCTTGATTTCCAATTGGACTCACTACCTCCATACACCTACTGCCGGCTCTCCACATCATTTTTGTTCTCTCTCCTTTTGGATTGCATTGGGTGCCCGTAGGTCGCCTTTAAGGAGTGGATTCTGTAACATATCCCAGCCTGATATCACTGTCCCTTTAAGACTGTCTTCCCTGCTTCTAACAATCATGCTGGTTTGGGCAGTATTTGCATTCAACTTACCTGCCTAATTAATCATTCATACACCTGATTCCCTCAGCCTCTTTTTAAGACTTCTCAGGTCTAATGTGCATTGCATTAACTTTGAAGTTGTGTTCCTGAACAACAGAGGTCTATGACTGTTCCTGCATGGATTTTACCAACTTATTCAAGCTACAGCCTTTTCTTTTACCTTTGCTTAAAATGATCTAATCGCAAGTATCCAAATAATTCCTTTTTGTTTCCTGGACACTACTACTTAACAAACTCTGAACTTTATTATAAATTACAAGTATGCATTTGGATATCATCACTCTCTAATTAGTGCAACAGCATCTTACTCAGAACTTTATAACTATTCTCTGCTACAGGTTGTCATAGCTGAAATATCCTACTGCATATATGTTAATATATTCAGAACTCTGCATCTATGTGTTCAGTTAAAAGCTTTCATGTGATTCTCCATAATATGCACAAACAGTAATTAATGCCTTAAACTTGCAACTCATCTATCACCTGTGCTGCTCTGCTTAATTCTGACATACAACTCTATATAATATTATGTACTGTGAACCTGCAACAAACCTTAGTTTGCATCTATGAGTCAATCTTCTTCCAGTTTACTCTGAAGCCTGAACATTCCACATTGCTATATTTTTCTCTCATTGAATCCTGCAGCTACTCCTATTAACTAACTATAAGTCAGAGTGAAGCCAGAATATATTGTATACATATGTTGCACTCTCCATGAATTCTACAATAACGTCTAGCAACTATGAATCCCAGAATATCATCTATCCAAGTCCAGGATACTCTTCCCCGGGTCAGGGTTCGGTGTCTCCAAATCCCTACCACTGCCCTGAGGGTCTGTGTCCTGAGCGCATGTACACCGGAACATGACACTGACTGATAGGGTATTTTAGGCGTTCTTCAGTACTGGCAGTTTCAAGTTCCTTTAATCTTGCCATGTAGTGTCATCTACTTCTTTTTAATTTTGCAGTATTTCTAAATCTGTCTCTCTTTTCACTGCTTCCAATTCTTTTTCTTTCTCCTGTTTTGTGGACTCCATTTTTAGTGGTGCTTCCTTTTTGCTAAAAGAGGCATTGCAGCTTTTGCCTCTGCATTTGCTTTGAATATAGCTTACATATGAAGAGACAGTAGTACTTCTAAATTTAGCAGAGCGAATTGTTGAAGCAGCACACAGTGATCCGGATTCTAGCAAGTTTGCAATCCTGCCTAAAACTGTTGCTAATGTGCTTTGTACAAACTTTTTGCATTGTAGATTAGTTTCATTAAACTTAGTTTGAATTTGCACAGTTTCCTCAACATTAGTTTTTGATAGAAGAGTAAAATATTTGCGTGACAAACTTTCATAATTTTCATGACCAAAATTAAGTCTGTCATCAATCCGGTTAACTGTTCTCAGTCGTTAGAAGTTTCATTAACAAAAGACAAACATTTTCTAACCTTTTCCCACATTTCATCCTATGCTTCCATTATTTCCCTTTAACTTGACTTTTTCAGTGGGGTTTATTGCACACTGTGGTCTAGTGTTCTGCTCTTTCTCCTGTGACAGTGTAGTTTGTATTGCAAGTTCTTTTTTAGACATTTTGAGTCACTAGTTGAGAGTTATCGTTAACAGCAATAATGAATTTCTCTGAGGAAAAATTTACAGTATATAAAAGTTCAGTGTACACTTCTCTGGTGCAGATTATCTTGTGTGTGACAGTGCAGAGACTTGTTAAATGCAGAAACTGAGCTGTTAATAGCAAGCAAGTAATGTAGCTTCTCATTTGTATAAAGTCCTTTAGTTACACACAGATCTGTATTCAGCTTCACAAACATTAAAGAGTATTTTCTATTGAAGATTAATAACTCTGACAGTATTATTTTTACTATTCTGACTTCATCTACTGTTTGTAAGAATCCTACTTACAGTTAGGAGAATCCGGCAGTAGCTTAACTCAGACAAGTACCATAGCAGAGATTTGTGAATTCTTCATGCTTTATTATTGCAGACGGCAGAATTCTGAGGTTCCAGAAGTGGTAATATTATGTAAAAAGAATTTGCCTCTACAAAGCTATTAACAGAAAGATCTAGCTAACTTTACACACAGAGTAAACTAAAATGGTGGCAGGATGTGACCACAAAAACTTAGGGGTGAGTCATATAATAAACATTCAAATGAATACAATAATAAAACAGAACACTAGATGGAGCACAACAACTAAAATAACACAACAATGTACAGGCATACCTCGTTTTATTGCACTTTGCAGATATTGTTTTTTTACAGATTGAAGGTTTCCGGTAACCCTGTGTAGAGCAAGACTTTTGGCTCCATTTTTCCAACATATTTACACATATAAATACACATATATACACACCTATACATATATACATACCACCAGCAAAAACATTATGACTCACTGAAGGCTGAAGTATTTTTAATTAAAGGTATGTGCATTGTTTTTTTAGTCATAATGCTATTGCACACTTAATAGACTACAGTATAAGATAAATATAACTTTTATATGCACTGGGAATAAAAAAATGAATGTGACTCGCTTTGTTGCTATATTTGCTTTATTGTAGTGGTCTGGAGCCAAACCCGCAATATCTCTGAGGTACACCTATACATTAGAAATGAGGGACATGATAATAGCGCACATGAGTGAAGGGAGACAAGTTATATGAAAGAAACCTTCAAATATACTAAAGAGCATTCAATCATTATTATTTTTTACAAAAGAGAGCAAGGGGTCATGATTGTTTGAAAGTGCAAGATTTAAGATTAATTTACTCAAGCATTACTTTACAGAAAGAGTGAAGATTCATGTTAAAGGTTAATAAGTAAATATGCCTGGCATATGAATAAGGATATCCTAAAATGTACATAAGCTTGCACTTTAGAAAGAAATATGGTAAGGTTCTACAGACATTCTTGTTTCTATCTCTCCTCAAAAATGTATTTACCTTTAAAATCTATAGGCCAGATTACAAGTGGAGCACAAACGTTTGTGCCCGAGCGATGGTTTTTTTGCTCGTATTACAAGTTGAAAGCAAATGCAATTGTTTGAGCGAAATCGCAATTTAAACTAGAATGATAAATGTGACTTTTAAGAGTGCTGGTTATTGGTTTTGCTAAACATAAAAGTTGCACAAAACACATCAAAAATGCATTACAAAGTACAATTACACTCATAATAACACCATCTAATACAAATTATTTTTAAAAAAAATATTGCACAAAAAAGTTATAAAGACTCAAAGATATGAAGTTTTAGGCAGGCAAAGGGCTTTAAAATTGAGATACATACATATACATGTCTAAAGATGGATATGTACAGTAGGCATATATATATATATATATATATATATATATATATATATATATATATATATATATATATATATATATATATATATATATATATATATATATATATATATACACAGTGGATATAAAAAGTCTACACACCCCTGTTAAAATGTCAGGTTTCTGTGATGTAAAAAATTGAGACAAAGATAAATCATTTCAGAACTTTCCCCCCCTTTAATGTGACCTATAAACTGTACAACTCAATTGAAAAACAAACTGAAATCTTTTAGGTAAAGGGAAATAATACTAAAAAAACTAAAATAATATGGTTGCATAATTTTGAACACCCTTAAACTAATACTTTATTAAAGCACCTTTTGATTTTATTACAGCACTCAGTCTTTTGGGGTATGAGTTTTTCAGCATGGCACATCTTGACTTGGCAAGATTTGCCCACTCTTCTTTGCAAAAACACTCTAAATCTGTCAGAATGCGAGGGCATCTCCTGTGCACAGTCCTCTTCAGATCACCCCACAGATTTTGAATTGGATTCAGATCTGGGCTCTGGCTGGGCCATCCAAAAACTTGAATCTTCTTCTGGGGAAGCCATTCCTTTGTTGATTTGAATGTATGCTTTGGGTCGTTGTCATGCTGAAATATGAAGTTCCTCTTCATGTTCAGCTTTCTAGCAGAAGCCTGAAGGTTTTGTGCCAGTATTGTCTGGTATTTGGAACTGCTCATTATTCCCTCTACCTTGACTAAGGCCCCAGTTCCAGCTGAAGAAAAACATCCCCAAAGCATGATGCTGACACCACCATGCTTCACTGAGGGTAATGGTGTTCTTTTGGTGATATGCAGTGTTGTTTTTGTGCCAAACATATCTTTTGGAATTATGGCCAAAAAGTTCAACTTTGGTTTCATCAGACCAGAACACCTTTTGCAACATGCTTTTGGGAAACTTCAGATGTGTTTTTGCAAAATTTAGCCGGGCTTGGATGTTTTTTTTTGTAAGAAAAGGCTTCCATCTTGCCACTCTACCCCATAGGCCAGACATATGAAGAATACGGGCGATTGTTGTCACATGTACCACACAGCCAGTACTTGCCAGATATTCCTGCGGCTCTTTTAATGTTGTTGTAGGCCTCTTGGCAGCCTCCCAGACCAGTTTTCTTTGCGTCTTTTCATCAATTTTGGAGGGACATCCAGTTCTTGGTAATTTCACTGTTGCACCATATTTTCTTCACTTGATGATGACTGTCTTCACTGTGTTCCATGGTATATCTAATACCTTGGAAATTCTTTTGTACCCTTCTCCTGAATGATACCTTTTAACAATGAGATCCCTCTGATGCTTTAGAAGCTCTCTGCGTACCATGGCTTTTGCTGTAGGATGCGACTAACAAAATGTCAGGAAAGACCTACTAGAACAGCTAAACTTTATTTGGGGTTAATCAGAGGCACTTTAAATGATGACAGGTGTGTACTGACTCCTTCTAAACTACAGAGGTTTACAATGGCACTACTGTGGCAATCCCCACAAATGTGTGTTGGTTAACTCGGTCCTACTTGTTGCTTATCAATTTTGCCGCAAGTAGAATAAATTCAATTGTAAAAAATGTGGGTTGGTGCTATGCATTAACTGGAACTAAAGCAAACAAATAGCGGATAGAGATCCACTGAAAGAATGCAAGCAGCACTCTATGCCTAGGCTAGAAGGCGTGCGGTCCGGATATAGTTAAAACATAGCTTTTATTAATAAACATTAAAAACACACACAAACACACAAACACATGTTAAAATCCACACTCTGTTAAGTATTGTTTCTATATTGGGGTGATAGCTATCAATTCCAAAAATTGGCCTCAGGTAAATAATGCTATAACCTATAGAAATTGTAATGTTCTCAGTTAAGTCGAATGGGGGACTCCCATTGGCCACCTGGGGTCAGGTAACTAAGATGAAAGTGGACTGGCCTGGCTTACTTAATATTAAAAATATCAATTGTGTACTGTTGCTCAGTCTCAGCCCAACTTACTTCAATATATGAGTCTGTTTGAATTATAATTGTACATACACCGTGTCAATCACAGTTTGTCTCTCAGAGTAACTAACAAATGAGTTTCTCAGTAGAGTAGATGTCTCTGAATGTAAATTCAATTGGATTTGCAATACCCTGATAACAGATACCTTCTGTGAATTGATGTGTGTAATTACACCAATACTATTTGGAATTATAAGAGCTGTAAAAACTTAGTTGGAACTGTCATAAACACTGGGACTCTGTCTGTTTACAGGATTTTAATTCAATGAATGGGTGACCAATTGGTCCACTCTAGATAAATAAAAATATTTGTCCTGGCTATTGAAAATTACCTTTGTTTTGTTTATTGACCACTTATAATGATATGTATATGAGAGTCTTGAGAAATTGTGTTTTCGTTATACCGGCATGGTAAACGGTACTTGATTGTGCATATTACTATAACATACAGGAATTTAAACAATATTTCCCTGTGTGCAAAAACAGTTATTTTTATTACTGATAGTATTAACTCAAACTTTATATCATATGGTGCTTTCCTGTTTATGTCCACAGGTTATAGATTGTTTGTAAATTAATGATTCATATATTTCTTTTGGTAGCGTAGGTTTGCAAACAGATCTCAGTGATATCTGGTTTCATCAGTGTATATATCAGAAACTTATATTAAAATATTTGGACTCAGCGCACTATCTTCGTGATAGTATATGTAGTTAACTCCTCATCTCCGTTTATTACCAATGTAGAGAAAATCCCTACTAATATGTTGATTCTAAGCAACAAAGGGCTGGCCTAATGACATATGGAAGTGTGATTTCTGTATATACCACGTGGTTCGATCACCTTAACGATATACTATATCTCAGCCTAGTATCTCCTTTCTAGTACTTAAACGTTCTGATTTGATAAGCGGAGAATATTAAAGTGACTTGACAGTTTAGTTTCTAAATAATAATATGCTTGTTAAAGTACTACTACTTCTCGGTAGAATTAATATCTCAGTGGCAGTCTAAGTACTACGGCTTCTTAGTATAATTAATGCCTAAATGATAGTCTTATCTCCCTACTAGCTCGGTATAGTCCACCAGCTAATACACATTCAGCATTCTGTATTGCTAATCAGGAATGCCAAAAACCGCTTGGCAAGTATCTCTGCATAACAGTATTACACTAAAATCGGTTACAGCTCTTATAATTATTTGGTAAATAATGTTACAAAGTAGAGTGGTTTTAGAGAGTGTCTGTACCTGTGCCTCTGTGCCACTAAATTAGTATAAGGTCCGGCATTCTAAATCGTAATCTGAGGATGATAGGATGACATATAGCATTAATTCAAGATACTATTGTGTAATTTACCACTATATATAACTTAGAAACTATCTCGTCTCCCCATGAACTAGACATGGCATCTTTGTTGCTAACTAAGTATTGGGTTTGGCATACTACATAGTAATCTGAGAGTGATGCGCCGACTAATAGTGTTGTTTCTTGATAGTATTGTGTACTTTGTCTTTAGAAGTTCAATAATGTAGAGACTGTCACATCTCTCAACAAACTAGACACAGTGTTACAGCTGATTTTGATTCAGCGTTTCAAATTAACAGGCTATGAATGCCAAGTGGCTTAGCGAGTATTCCTCACATTCTATGTTATAATTAGTACGATTTTTAAATTCTATTATCAACAACTTAACTGTGCTTTAATAGAGTGGTTAAAAGAGCGTCTTACTGCTGACGCGTTTCGCCCGAAATGGGCTTTTTTGGGCGAAACGCATCAGTAGTAAGACGCTCTTTTAACCAATCTGTTAAAGCAAAGTTAAGTTGTTGATAATAGAATTTAAAAATCATACTAATTATAACATAGAATGTGAGGGATACTCGCTAAGCCACTTGGCATTCATAGCCTGTTAATTTGAAACGCTGAATCAAAATCAGCTGTAACACTGTGTCTGGTTTGTTGAGAGACGTGACAGTCTCTACATTATTGAACTTCTAAAGACAAAGTACACAATACTATCAAGAAACAACACTATTAGTCGGCGCATCACTCTCAGGTTACTATGTAGTATGCCGAACCCAATACTTAGTTAGCAACAAAGATGCCATGTCTAGTTCATGGGGAGATGTGATAGTTTCTAAGTTATATATAGTGGTAAATTACACAATAGTATCTTGAATTAATGCTATATGTCATCCTATCATCCTCAGATTACAATTTAGAATGCCGAACCTTATACTAATTTAGTGGCACAGACGCACAGGCACAGACGCTCTCTAAAGCCACTCTACTTTGTAACATTATTTACCAAATAATAATAAGAGCCGTAACCGATTTTAGTGTAATACTGTTACGGAGAGAGATACTTGCCAAGCGGTTTTCGGCATTCCTGATTAGCAATACAGAATGCTGAATGTGGATTAGCTGGTGGACTATACCGAGCTAGTAGGGAGGTAAGACTACCATTTAGGCATTAATTATACTAAGAAGCCATAGTACTTAGACTGCCACTGAGATATTAATTCTACCAAGAAGTCGTAGTACTATAACAAGCATATTATTATTTAGAAACTAAACTGTCAAGTCACTTTAATATTCTCCGCTTATCAAATAAGAACGTTTAAGTACTAGAAATGAGATACTAGGCTGAGATATATAATATATCGTTAACGTGATCGAACCACGTGGTATATACAGAAATCACACTGCCATATGTCATTAGGCCAGCCCTTTGTTGCTTAGAATCGACATATTAGTAGGGATTTCCTCTACATTGGTAATAAACGGAGATGAGGAGTTAACTACATATACTATCACGAAGATAGTGCGCTGAGTCCAAATATTTTAATATAAGTTTCTGATATATACACTGATGAAACCAGATATCACTGAGATCTGTTTGCAAACCTACGCTACCAAAAGAAATATATGAATCATTAATTTACAAACAGTCTATAACCTGTGGACATAAACAGGAAAGCACCATATGATAGAAAGTTTGAGTTAATACTATCAGTAATAAAAATAACTGTTTTTTGCACACAGGAAAATATTGTTTAAATTCCTGTATGTTATAGTAATATGCACAATCAAGTACCATTTACCATGCAGGTATAACGAAAACACAATTTCTCAAGACTCTCATATACATATCATTATAAGTGCTCAATAAACAAAACAAAGGTAATTTTCAATAGCCAGGACAAATATTTTTATTTATCTAGAGTGGACCAATTGGTCACCCATTCGTTGAATTAAAATCCTGTAAACAGACACAGTTCCAGTGTTTATGACAGTTCCAACTAGGTTTTTACAGCTCTTATAATTCCAAATAGTATTGGTGTAATTACACACATCAATTCACAGAAGCTATCTCTTATCAGGTTATTACAAATCCAATAGAATTTACATTCAGAACCATCTACTCTACTGAGAAACTCATTTGTTAGTTACTCTGAGAGACAAACTGTGATTGACACGGTGTATGTACAATTATAATTCAAACAGATTCATATATTGAAGTAAGTTGGGCTGAGACTGAGCAACAGTACACAATTGATATTTTTAATATTAAGTAAGCCAGGCCAGTCCACTTTCATCTTAGTTACCTGACCCCAGGTTGCCAATGGGAGTCCCCCATTAGACTTAACTGAGAACATTACAATTTCTATAGGTGATAGCATTATTTACCTGAGGCCAATTTTTGGAATTGATAGCTATCACCCCAATATAGAAACTATACTTAACAGAGTGTGGATTTTAACATGTGTTTGTGTGTGTTTTTAATGTTTATTAATAAAAGCTATGTTTTAACTATATCCGGACCGCACGCCTTCTAGCCTAGGCATAGAGTGCTGCTTGCATTCTTTCAGTGGATCTCTATCCGCTATTTGTTTGCTTTAGTGTACTGACTCCTATTTAACATGATTTTGAATGTGATTACTTAATTCTGAACACAGCTACATCCCCAGTTATAAACGGGTGTTCACACTTATGCAACCATATTATTTTAGTTTTTTATTTCCCTTTAACTAAAAGATTTCAGTTTGTTTTTCAATTGAGTTGTACAGTTTATAGGTCACATTAAAGGTGGAAAAAGTTCTGAAATGATTTATCTTTGTCTCATTTTTTTACATCACAGAAACCTGATATTTTAACAGGGGTGTGTAGACTTTTTATATCAACTGTATATGTCTATATATGTGTACATATGTATTTATGTATTTATATGTGTGTATATATATTTACAGACATATATGCACATATAAACACATAAATACATATGTACACATATATACATATATATATACAAGTGCATTGGAGCCCATTGCAGTTAAGTGGATGAAAACATGTTTATGCAATATTCATATTTAATAAAGGTTTAAACTATGTATTTAGTGTAAATATCTACCTATATATAATCTCCCTTGGTTCTTGCACCCATTCCGGAATGGGGTTAACTGCCTGTGGCTCTGGTGACATCACAGCTTTTTTGGAGTGCTATTTAGCACCCAGGGCTGGATGTTACTGAGTCACAGGATGTGTACCTGATCCGGTCTTGGAGTGCAGTTCCCTTCCATGTTTTATATATATATATATATATATATATATATGTCCCTTTAGGCATGCATGATATCCTAAGTTCAGCTTTTTGCATGCATCCGCCTAGCTCGTGAGCAAAAATGTTTTCATTTTAAAAGATACAAGTGCTACCAGATGCACGCAAAAACCTTACTTCTAGCAAAGTTAGCGTGCAAGAGGGAGAAATTCAAAACCGCTCTGCTTATAATCTGGCCCATTGTCACTTGTGTTTGTTCTTTCCCATCCCTATTTTTCTTGTAATACACTGCTTGGTACTCTCTCATCTGGTAAGTATTGGATAGGATGGCCAAGATAATAAGAAATTAAAACAGAAATATATTAAATCTTTTTATTTTAGCAATCACTTCATTTTTTCAGGAAAAAAGAAAAATCACCATTAGACAAGAAAATCGAAATGCATAGCAAATTTCATAGACGTTGGTGGATGTTTTTTTTGCCTTAGGTTAGGCTAACCTTCCATTGTCTTTCTGGTATTTTTCTTTTCCAAATACTCAACTTAGAGGGGTAGCCATTCACATTTCTCATATTAATTAACAAAATTAATTTAAATAGACTTATAGACATAAATAGAGAAAAAACAAGAGACAGAGATGATAAACAGGTAGATAGATAGATAGATAGATAGATAGATAGATAGATAGATAGATAGATGATAGATAGATAGATAGATAGATAGATAGATAGATAGATAGATAGATACCACCAAATAAAACATTGGTATATATTTCCCAATTTTCCCAGAAAAATATGTTATTATTCTAACTATATTTAAGTACCACATGCCAAAATTCTAATCTGGAACATAAAATATATGACCTGAGCAAATTAAGGATTGGATACATTTGAAAACTAAACAGTCAGAGGCATGTACAGAAATTGCTTTTATAATAGCTTCTTTTATGTTAATGGATTCTAAAGGACAGCATGAACTGAAAGATGTTTGGAGTAGACCTTCTCTTCGTGTAATGTGCCCCAGGACTTGTCTAACCTTTGCAACTTTCGTTTGGTTTTCACATGATGTGAATATGCATTTTAAATTTTACAGATAACTTGCTTTTAACTGTCTAGACACTAACGATGTAAAAATGCAACCCCCAGGAAACAAGTTAAATCACACATAAAGATGAGAGGTGTGAAGATCATAAGAGGTAGAACATAGAATACTTTTGCTATTCACATTTCAATGATTTAAATAGCATAACAATTTTCAGGATAAAGCCTCCAAGTGTTTAAAGTGACTGTAAAAATGTTTAGCATTGATTAAGCTACAAACTATTCTAGTGTTTCTTAATAGCTAAAACCATTGGGGGTTGTACAATTACAATATACTCTGCATGCCTTGTTAATTGATTTATGGGAATCAGAAAAACAATGAGGCAGGTTGTAAATTTAAAACCAATCCCAATTGCTAGAGATTAATTGAGATTAAAAGGAGTCTTCAAATAAGGATAGAATGTGCTGCTCAGCAGATAGGAAAATGTTTACTCATTTAAAGCTTATAACATGATATGAAATAAGGTAATTAAGTATTGTTGCTCATTTATTTTAAAATCAATAGAAGGCACATTACATACACAATTCCTCATAACAGCTAAATCAATTTTAACTATTTTTAGAGCTGAAATTTGTATTGCTTATTTCACCTCTTCTGCTTTAGCAAGACAATTTCTATAGTAAATATGGCAATACCAGCTCCAGAAGGTCATTATCATTTAGCTTGTCAATATTTATTATATTTTAGAGGCGGGGGGAGAGCTTCTTGTGTAATACTGTATCAAGAATCATTAATGAAATATGACTATATGAGACCCCTATTCAACATCTCTTTAGTGCATAACCACTCCCTAAAACAAATGGGACCCCTAGCCTTTCTGCTTCACAGCTCATCAATCATCTACTAACACTCAAGGGGTCACCCTCCATGACCCACCAATACAGTCACCTTCTCACAACCAATGACTTTCCAGCACTTAATGACCTCTCCTAGTTCCAATAGACCCCGAAGATAAATCACATTAATTGAACAGTGACATTGTCAATAAGGACATTGAAATTACCATTTATTTATTTATTCCTACATAAGTATATTTCAGATATGTATTATCGCTCTTATTGTTTACTATGTATGTGAATTATATGTGCTGAGTATATTTTTCCTTTTTTTTAACTAATTACAAAATTAGACTTTGAACACATTTATTAATGTTGTCTCTTACATAAATGTCACAATATATTAATAGAAAAATAAATTAATGCCACAACAAAATAAAGTAAATGTTTGTGGATATTTTCACAACAAACTCCATGATAAGACTGCAGACAGTTATGTCTAGAAATCCTCTGTGCTTTCCTTAGATTAAAAGGAGGAAATTGAAATTTCATCCCTCTTGCAGCAGTACATATGTTTTGGGACTGCTCAGGTCTCTAACTCATTGTAATCATATTGTGCAGAATGTGTTATCATCACTTGAATAAAACCTAGAGAGAGTCTTACTCTTAGACTAATACAAACAACACAAATATCATAACACAATAAATTGGCCTGAAGAACATCACATACTTGAATGGATTCCAATATATTTTATCTGCAGTATGTTATTCCCAGCGCTGTGATACATATACAACCCTTACTGTTTTACTGAAATAAGCAATGGCAACTGAGGAGTTGTGACTTTATATAACAAATATATTGTTTTTAAATTATCCAAACGTATCGTGAATATCTATTTTTGTGTGTGTGTGTGTGTATAGCTATTTCACAGTATGGGCTAGATTTTGAATGGCACGGTAGTTTGGGCTCTCGTTCGAACGTTAAAACCGTCAGAATGTTTTTTTTTGTGCTCGGCGAATTGCACTCATATTACTAGTTGAAAGTAAAAAGATTGTGCTTTTGTGTTCGCAAAGTCATAGTATGAAATAGATTTTGAGAAGTCGTAAATTCAAAACCACATTCCCTCCTACACCCACAAGTCACACAAACAAAATTGCAGTTATTTAAAAGCGCAACATAACAAGATAATATTGCATATTTCCGTATCTATTGTTCTGCACATTAAAGAGATATTTAAATATATTTCTGATAGATATTTGCACAAATAAATAGGTTTTTAAGGTTAACTTCGAAACGCGTCAGAGACTGTGATACTTGTGTACCGAGTGTATGTCACTCCTGGACTCCTGCTAATACTCACTGTTTCAGTTCCCCCTCCTTGAATTGTTTTTATCTACTTGCCTCATATTGATTAAGGTCTTGTTTGTGAGTGCTTTTATACCTTGTTTTATTTGCATTTTAATTAATACATACTTCACTATGTACCTGTTATATATTCTTTTCACATATACCACTTGCACTCTGAGGGGTGAGGATTGTGCTGGAAAGGTGATCTACCATACTACAGGAGCAGCACTTTTGACTGGATCCTCTGTATCCTTTGCCATCTTTTGGGATTACATATAGGAGACCTAAGTGAGCTTGGCTCTATCCAGATATAGCGGCGACTTACCTCATATGGATTGAGGTTATTTGAATTAAGTGTTTTGTTTTTCATCTGGGAGTTCCATACTTGTGCTGTGGTGCAGAAACACTGTCTTGCATATATATATATATATATATATATATATATATATATATATATATATATATATATATATATATATATACTGTATATACATACATGATTATACATAGGTATAGATATGTACAGATATATATAGGAATATCTATTTAAAAATACATATAATATATCGTCCTATGTGCAGAACATTGGAATGTGAAATATTAACATTAAATATACAGAATAACACTTTATTGAAAATTAATATGCATAAATACAATCTTTCATGTTATCATCCACTTGACTGCAAAGGGCTCTAATGCAAATATATATCTTTAACGTAATCACATTTGTAATGCGTCCATCACCGTCGGCAGTTGTGCACGTAGCCTGCAGCACGAGACAGCTTTGGGAGCCCAGCTCTCAGCTGTAACATAACAGCTGAGAGCTGGAGCTCCTGAAGCTTCAGGCATCTGCTTCATTTGTAGCCGGAGCACAGTCAGTGCTCCACCTCCATATGCCTGATCATTACAGATGGTTACACTGTGTGTGTCACCATCTGTAACGATCTTCTGCTGGTGCCGGCGGGAGGTGTTGGCGGGAGGTGGGTGGGCGGCTCAGCAGCAGAGGCGGGAGGGAAGGGTAGGAAGTGGGACAGGGACAGAGGGATAGGGATAGAGGGACAGGGGCAGAGGCATAGGGACAGATGGATAGGGATAGAGGGATAGGGACAGAGGGATAGGGGCACAGGGATAGAGACAGAGGAATAGGGACAGAGGGATAGTGGCAGAGGGATAGGGACAGGGATAAAGGGATATGGACAAAGGGATAGGGATAGAGGGACAGGGACAGAGGAATAGGGACAGAGGGATAAGGATATAGGGACATGGGAAGAGGAATAGGGACATGGATATAGGGATAGGGATAAAGGGATAGGGACAGATGAATAGGGATAGAGGGATTGGGCCAGAGGGAAAGGGATAGGGATAGGGACAGAGGGACAGGGATAGAGGGACAGGGACATAGGGATAGGGGTAGGGATAGAGGGACAGAGGGACAAGGACAAAGGGATAGATGAGCAGGGACAAAGGAATAGAAACAAAGGGACAGAGGGATAGGGATAGAGGGATTGGGATAGAGGGACAGGGATAGAGGGATAGATGGGCACAGGGATAGAGGGATAGGGATATAGGGATAGGGACAGGGATATAGGGATATAGGGATATGGACAGAGGGATAAGGACAGAGGGATATGGACAGAGGGATAGGGACAGAGGAATAGGAATAGAGGAATAGTGACAGAGGGACAGGGACAGAGGGACAGGGACAGAGGGATAGGGGCAGAGGGATAGGGATAGAGGGATCTGGACAGAGGAATAGGAATAGAGGAATAGGGACAGAGGGACAGGGACAGAGGGACAGGGACAGAGGGATAGGGGCAGAGGGATAGGGATAGAGGGATCTAGACAGAGGAATAGGAATAGAGGTATAGGGATAGAGGTATAGGGACAGAGGGACAGTGATAGAGGGACAGGGACAGAGGGATGGGGCAGAGGGATAGGGACAGGAACAAAGGGATAGGGACTAAGGAATAGGGACAGAGGGATAGGGATAGAAGAAAAGGAACAGAGGAATAGGGGCAGAGGGATAGGGACAAAGGGATAGGGACAAAGGGATAGGGACAAAGGGATAGGGACAAAGGGATAGGGACAAATGGATAGGGATAGAGGGACAGAGGAATAGGGACATAGGGATAGGGATAGAGGGACAGGGAAAGAGAAATAGGGACAGGGATATAGGGATAGGGACAGAGGAATAGGGATAAAGGGATAGGGACAGAGGGAAATTTATAAGGACAGGGATCGGGACAGAGTGACAGGGGCAGAGGGACAGGGACAAAAGGATAGAGGGATTGTGATAGACGGACAGGGACAGAGGGATAAAGACAGGAATAGAGGGACAGAGGGACAAGGACAAAGGGATAGAGGGACAGGGACAAAGGAATAGAAACAAAGGGACAGAGGGCTAGGGATAGAGGCATAGGGACAGAGGGATAGGGAAAGAGGGATATGGGCAGAGATAGATGGGCATAGGGATAGAGGGATAAGGGTAGAGGGATATGGATAGAGGGATAGGGACAGGGATATAGGGAAAGGGACAGAGGGATAGGGATAGAGGGACAGGGATAGAGGGATAGGGACAGAGGCATAGGAATAGAGGGATAGGGACAGAGGGATAGGGACAGAGGGACAATGATAGAGGGACAGGGGCAGAGGGATAGGGACAAAGGGATAGGGACAGAGAGATAGGGATAGAAGGACAGGAACAAAGGGATAGGGACAGGGACAAAAGGATAGAGGGACAGGGGTAGAGGAATAGGGACAGAGGAATAGGGATAGATGGACCTCACTTTTAAAAAAAAATAGACTGCCCTCTGGGCAGGCTTATCACCAAGTATATATACTGTATATATATATATATATATATATATATATATATATATTCCTGAAAAAATGGTCGCACTCTCAGGTCTTTGGATAAAGCAAGTAAATACTTTTCTAATGAAACGTTTTCGGGGAATTTCTCCCCATCATCAGAAATTCCCCGAAAACGTTTCATTAAAAAAGTATTTACTTGCTTTATCCAAAGACCTGAGAGTGCGACCATTTTTTCAGGAATATTTATTACATGTTTGCACCCAGGCAGATGACCACTGGAGGGTAACACTGTACACCGGATGGGATTATATATATATATATATATATATATATATATATATATATATATATATATATATATATATATATACATATATATATATATATTCATTAAAATTATGGTGGAGATAAAAATCTGAGATTAAAATCCTCCATGTCTCAAAATTAAATCAATGCAAATTTTTGCATAGAAAATTAGCACATCTAGGCAAGTTCCCCGCTTGCTTTTGCCCAGTAAAACTCCATATACATTGTTACCAATGCACAAGAGGATTCTGGGTAAGATATGCAAATTAGATATGCAAAATCTCAGTTCTTTTGCTTCAAATACTGTTTTAACTGAGGGGTTCGCTTACCCAGAATCCTCTTGTGCATTGGTAACAATGTATATGGAGTTTTACTGTGCAAAAGCAAGCGGGGAACTTGCCTAGATGTGCTAATTTGCTATGCAAAAATTTGCATTGAGATATATATATATCTTAAATAAATAAATACAGATATAAATACATATGTGGGGTACAGGTATAGGCAGTAGTATTCTGCATTTCTGATTTTAACAGTGTGTGGTTCTGGTTTGAAGTAGAAGAAGCAGCATGAGATTTGTGACGCCTGGATACTTGTATCATGGCCTTATCTTATTTGCAACTAATAATGGCTTATGGTGTCCTACCCAAATTATCCAAATTATTTGATCTAAGAAATATTGCCAATTATTTCTTGGGACCCCCGACCTTGTATCTGGAATTATGTTATATTTTCTAATCCCTGAGGTTTTTTGTTTTTTCAACTTAATCCAAGTTTTCTGAGGAATTTCCCTGTGCCTTTATAAAGTTCAAAAGGTATTTTATACACTTGCATATTGGTCTTTATCTACTTTCAAATACAACAGCATACTTTAGCAATTCTCAAATCCATGTGCTTAAATGCTACAAGCACAATAATGTCAGTAGAAACATTTGCAGCAGCAGAAAGTCTTTACATACCTATCAGCAGCAGAGTACAGATCTCCCTTTAATGTCACCACAAGGAAATCCATGCCACTATAAATTATAATCACCTGCCCCGCTAGAAACCAGGTACCTTCTACTAATGGGCAATGTGAGACATTTTAGAGCCTCCTATCTCTCCCTCTGATTCAATTAGAGGGTTGTGAGATATGAAAGAGGAAATTCATTTATTTTAAATTATGGGGTCTTAACCTCTCCTTATATTGAGGTTGTCACTATGTTTATAAAATGTGGGTTTGCACTACTCCTTATTTAATATTACCGATACCTAAATCTATAATTAATAGCAATATTATTATAATAAAAATGAATGATATAAAGACACATTTTGTCCACCATTAAATGTACAATCTGAATCAAGCCCAAGATAGTGTCAAGTCAGCTCCTTAGACACAGAGGGTTTAAATATGCAGTGATATCTAACTAGAAAAACAAAACAAAAACAATGGCGCCTCTTGATGCAATAAAATACTCACTTGGGGGACAAACAGCATGGCATATAAAACATATTTTACAAATGTACTGAACATAAATAAGTGCTGGGAACACAGACTATAAATATTGGCAGCCTCCCGGCTGGCTGAAAATACTAATTTGCTGTGTGTCAAAGAGATAAAGACAGAAAAACCCCTACTAGTGCAATGTGTATGGGTTTGAAAAATCAATTAACACCTAGTCCGATAAATGATACTCACAAATTGAGTGCACCATAAAAGATGGTGCAACAAATGCAAGCTTATGTGTTAGCAGCCCCTCAGCTAGCTTGTTTATGTCTTCGTAATGTCTAAATAATGCCATCTAATCATCCCACTTTTCACTCTATACTGTTTCAATGACTAGCAATAATGAAAGTCCAAAGGTTAAAAAAGTAGCTTTACAGTTTATTAATAACTATAAAAAAACAATATAAAATATAAAACAACGCGTTTCTCAATCTGATATGATTGATTTATCAGTTTTCATATAGAAATAATAAACCTCAGAGTTTTAAATCAACAATCAGAACAAGAGTATTATCAAATGTTTCTAATCAACTCCTATCTGGAATGCGCATGTGTGGAAGTGCCCAGATGAGACGCTACGTCATAAACATTATAACAAAATATCCCTTAATAAAAATAGTCAATCAATGAATAAAAATAACTATGATATCCTAAAAAAATGTGCATTCACAAAAGTACAAACATGGGCTAGATTTAAAGTAGAGCAGTAACGTTAATGCAAGTGTGATATTACAATATAGCGATCATGTTAACTTATGCTCATATTACAAGTTGATCAAGTTACTCAAGCTCAAAGCTTGCATAAAACAAAACAAAAAAAAAATAAAGTTTCAAGATCTACACCCTCCAACACTATTAACCCCTAATCCACCACATCTCACAACTACCCCACTACACCATTAAATCCTGATCTGCCATAACCCCAATCACTATTAACCACCAAACCACTATTATCCCTACTGCAATAACACCTACCCTACTTAACCCTTAAACCACCTCAACCTCCACTGCAATAACCCTACACTACGTAAACCCTAAACTGCCATTACCCCTACCGCAATAAACCCTATACTACTTAACCCATAAACCGCCATTACCTCCACAACAATAACCCCTAAACTACTTAACCCCTAAACTGACATTAGCCCCACTACAATAACCCAACACTTCTTAACCCCTAAACTGTCATTATCCCCACAACAATAACACCTACACTGCTTAACCCTAAAACCATCATAATCTCCACCACAATAACTCCTTCACTACTTAACCCCTAAATGCCATTACCCCACTGCAATAATTCCTATACTACTTAACCCCATAACAGCTAACCCCCAAAGGACCCCTAACCAGTGTTCCCTCTAAGGTGAATTTTGTGTGGGGCCCAGCAGTGAAATGGTTGATAAGAGAATCATACCTTGCAGTCTGCATTGTGCAGGGTTTGCTAATTGCAGGGTGTGGTCACCTAATTAACTGTTTCACTGCTGGGCTGCACACAAAACTGGGCTTAGAGGGAACACTGCCCCTAACCTAGGATACTTTAGTTTTAGGATCTAGCTTTTTAAGAAATGTTTAAAAAAAAACAAAAAAAAAACTGGTAGTGTTTTTTTCTTTTTGTAACTAAGTTGGGGAGTTAGCACTAGTTAGGGGGGTTAAGTAGTGTAGGGGTTATTTTGTAGGGTTTATTTTGGTGGGGGTAATGGAAGTTTAGGGTTAAGTAGTGTAGCAGTTATTGCAGTGTGGCATTTTGGGGTTAATAACGATGGGGGGTTATGGCAGATTAAGGTTTAATAGTATAGTGGATAGTTTGCAAAGGGGGGTGTGGTGCTTAATAGTGAAGCAGGGTTAAAGGAGTAGGGGGCAGTGTTCCCTCTAAGGCCAGTTTGTGAGTGACCAAGCAGTGAAACAGTTAATTAGAGCAATTAGCACACACTAAACCATGCAGGCTGCAAATATGGGGCTACCTTATTAACTGTTTTACTGCTGGGCCACTCACAAAACTGAATTTAGAGGGAGTACTGGTAGGGGGATGTGGAAGTTTAGGGGTTAGCGTGCGAGTATAGGTGTTTTTTTAAGTTGCTGCTCCATTAAAGTCAAATGGGTTATTGTGATATTGTAAACGCAATATCCTGTGCCAACTTTGTAAACTTTTTGCATGCGTCTGGTTTCGTGCAAGCACAACATTTTATTTTCAACTTGTAATACTAAACTATGTACTATATAAAGAAACCTCCTACTGTGTTAGTAAATCCTAAAATCAGTGTGTTAAAAATATACATGATGTATATAAAAATGAAAAAAAGATAATAAAATTATAAATATTTCTATTTTTATTTGGAACCTCCCCTGAAATGATTGTCTTCTCTTTATTCGTCAATACCTTCTCTTTCCGAATGAATTTTAAATATCACCTTACTTATAGTCTTCCTCATCTCTGAGCATCTATTTATTTTTATGTTGTATTGATTCAATCTCAGACCTTTTAATTCTCTTTAAAGTCATCTTATTCAAATTATCATATTCTTTATCAGTTTTGAAGCTATCTATACCTTTCTGTATATATACATATATATATATATACACAGAGACGAGTAGCGCTCAGAACAAGGCAATAAATCCACAACGGCATGTGATGAGAGTCGAAGGGAAGAGAGACTCCAGGCAAAACTTGTTAAAGATAAAATCCAATCTTTATTCCAAAAGTTAAAAGACGTGTAAAACCATCCAAAGTGAAAAGCCAGCAATGATAGTAGCAACCAGGTAGTTTCGTGCTCATGCGCACTTGTTCACTGCTTACCTGAGGATCAGTTCAATCACCTTTTAAGGCTGTTCCAATTACGAAATTCCATTAACTATTACCTGATTGGATACTGAGACCTAGGCAGATGCCCCCTTATACAGCATAGATAAATTTCTAACTTTGCACATAGAGTAATGCAGCTTAAGCATATCACGAAGTTCAACATATTCAAATACAAAAAATGTGAGTGTCTACCTAAATATTACAGAAATACTATAATAAATACATCACGGAACTTATTAAAACTACATTTTGTATATTAAGAGATAAAGACACTACCGTTATATCATATATCCATTTGTTTAGATCTCATTCCTAATGTTTGGGAACTGAAGTAAGTAAAACTACATTTCAAAATACCCTTTGCCAAGATAAGTAAAAACTTAACCATGTATGATAAGTGTTGCAAATCTGTTATCCAGGGCCTATAGATATTAAAAAAAAAAAAAAAAAAGAAAATATCCAGCAAACATTTTAAGATATGAAAATACATGTAAGGTGAGGAGAGGCTTTTGTAACCCTGAATTGTGTTCAGAACGATATATTCTAATTTTAGATAAATGTATCTAGGTCACGCCTCACGTTGAAACCGTCTGGTTCGCTAGTTTGGAGAGTGAACATCCAGAAAATTTCTCTTTTGTTATGGAGCATTTCTTTATTGCCCCCCTTTTCTATCTTGTGACATGATCAATGCCTTGTATCCCAAGAGAAAATACATCATAATTGTGCTTTAGTTTAAAATGTCTTGATACTGGAGTATCACTATCTACATCTTCAATTGATCTTAGATGTTGTAAAAATTTGTCCTTAAGGGATCTCTTTGTTTTCCCTGTGTACTGTATTTTACACTGTTCACAAGTAAGCAGATGGACCACGTGATTTGTTGCACAATTTATAAAGTATTTAATGTCATACTCTTTGTTAGTAATACAAAAAACAAATTTGTTTCCCTCGGAGACAAAGTTACAGGTTTTACATATTGGACGCCTACATTTAAAAAAGCCATGTTTTTTTGTTAGCCAGCATGTTAGCCAGCATGTAATCGGCTTTATATCAGAGGGAGACAAATAGTTAGCCAGTGTTTTTGCTCTCTTTGGAAGACAAAGTTTATAGGTGGACACAAGAAGACACCTCAAGAAAGGGGTATAAATGGAACTTAAAAAATCGCAACAAAGGATCAAATGGGAAATGGAATAAAAAAGGAAAAAATTTAACATTCTCCGATACAGAATACAAATGCGACTCCTCAGATGGTGACGTAAATGAAGAGGGAGGTACTGTAGCAGTATTACAACTGGAAGACGATCTTCAGTATTCTGAAATCCCTACTACTCAGTCAAAAAATGGGCAGAAATGGACAGTGCAAGTGGTCAGAAAAAAACACACAGAGGATGTAGAGGAGGTAATAAAAAAGCCCAGAGAAAATCAAAAAGCCAACTTGAAAACATCACAGAAAACATGCAACCAGGTCACAGAAAGTGATGAAGAAATATGCATAGATAAAAATGTGATTAACTTGTCTACATTAACCCTTACTTCCATACAGGTGAACATATTGTCTAAAGGTCTGAATTTTTAATATATTTGAGACAATACTCGATATCAATAGGTTTGTAAGAAAGATCACATTACAAAAACATTTTTTTATTAGTGAAGAGGGGTCACCAGATAATATTGATCTAAATATCAATAGAAAACACACGGCTAGATTTAGAGTTTGGCATTAGCCGTCAAAAGCAGCTTTAAGGGGTCCTAATGCTGCTTTTTAATGCCCGCTGGTATTTAGAGTCAGGCAGGAAAGGGTCTACCGCTCACTTTCTTTCCACGACTCAAGGCTACCGTAGATCCCCTTACGTCAATTGCGTATCCTATCTTTTCAATGGGATTTGCCTAACACTGGTATTTGGAGTCTTGGAAGAAGTGAGCTGTAGAGCCTCTACCGACAAGACTTGGTAGTCAGTAGTTAAGAGTTTTATGGGCTAACGCCAGAACATAAAGCTCTTAACTACTATGCTATAAAGTACACTAACACCCATAAACTACCTATGTACCCCTAAACTGAGGCCCCTTCGCATCGCAAACCCTATAATCAGCAAATCGGATCGCAAACCCTATAATCAGCCAATCAGATTGAGCTCGCATTCTACTGGCTGATTGGAACAGCCAATAGAATGCAAGCTCAATCCGATTACCTGATTGGATCAGCCAATCGGATTTTCCTATCTTAATTCCGATTGGCTGATAGAATCCTATCAGCCAATTGGAATTGAAGGGACGCCATCTTGGATGACGTCAGTTAAAGGTACCGTCATTGTGTTAGAAGACTCCGGATGAAGAGGATGGCTCCGCGTCAGCTCCTTGGAAGATTGAAGATGCCGTCTGGATGAAGACTTTTAACGGATGAAGGACCTCTTCTGCGCACCTTGGATGAAGATTTCGGCCCGGTTGGTGAAGACGACTCAAGGTAGGGAGATCTTCAAGGGTTAGTGTTAGGTTTTTTTCAGGGGGGTTTGGGAGGGTTAGAGTAGGGGTATGTGGGTGGTGGGTTTGAATGTTGGGGGGGTTGTATTGTTTTTTACAGGTAAAACAGCTGATTACTTTGGGGCAATGCCCCGCAAAAAGCCCTTTTAAGGGCTGGTAAAAAAGCTGATAACTTTTGTAATTTAGAATAGGGTAGGGCATTTTATTATTTTGGGGGGCTTTTTTATTTTATTAGGGGGCTTAGATTAGGTGTAATTAGTTTAAACTTCTTGTAATATTTTTTTATTTTCTGTAATTTAGTGGGGTTTTTTGTATTATAGATTCGTTTATTTAATTAAATTTAATTGTAGGTAATTGTAGTTAATTTATTTAATTAATTTAATGATAGTGTAGTGTTAGGTTTAATTGTAACTTAGGTTAGGATTTATTTCCTAGGTAATTTTAGGTAATTTTGTATATATTTTAACTAGGTAGCTATTAAATAGTTATTGACTATTTAATAGCTATTGTACCCAATTAAAATAAATACAAAGTTGCCTGTAAAATAAATATAAATCCTAAAATAGATTTAATGTAATTATTAGTTATATTGTAGCTACATTAGGGTTTATTTTCTAGGTAAGTATTTAGTTTTAAATAGGATTAATTTATTTAATTATAGGAATAATTTATTTAATTATAGGAATATTATTTCGTTTTATTTAAATTATATTTATGTTAGGGGGGTGTTAGGGTTAGACTTAGGTTTAGGGGTTAATACATTTATTATAGTAGCGGCGACGTTGCGGGCAGGGGATTAGGGGTTAATAATTGTAGGTAGGTGGCGGTGATTTTAAGGAGGGCAGATTAGGGGTTAATACAATTTAGTATAGTTTTTGCAAGGCAGGAGTGCGGCGGTTTAGGGGTTAATACATTTATTATAGTGGCAGCGATGTCCGGTCTGCAGATTAGGGGTTAATAAGTGTAGGTAGGTGGGGGCGATGTTGGGGGGGGGCAGGTTAGGGGTAATAAATATAATATAGGTGTCGGCGATGTTAGTGACAGCAGGTTAGGGGTTCATGTAGGTGGCGGCGGTGTCCGCAGCGGCAGATTAGGGGTTAATAATAAAATGCAGGTGTCAGCGATAGTGAGGGCGGAAGATTAGGGGTTAATAAGTGTAAGATTAGGGGTTTTTAGACTCGGGGTTCATGTTAGGGTGTTAGGTGTAGACTTAGAGAGTGTTTCCCCATTGGAAACAATGGGGCTGCGTTAGGAGCTGAACGCTGCTTTTTTGCATGTATACAGTGAGGGATCTAGAAAAACTCCTAGGAGAAGGGGAGGAGAGCAGAGAGGATCTCTTAGATGAGAGAAATATCTCCCTTAGACATATAAAGAATAAGAGCACATTTTACCCTATGCATAAATGCTCTAAGGTCATAGATGTTTTTCAAAAAAACATAGAAGTTAAGCTACAAACTTTAAATGAATCTGTTTCTAGAAAAGCAAAAAAGCAACATACAAATTTAACAGCTAAAGAAATATCTGCCCTCAAAGAATTGTCTGACAATGAGAACATCATAATAAGGCCGTCTGATAAGTGGGGCAACATAGTGGTCCTTAATAGGTCAGACTACGTGGCAGAGGCAAAAAGTCAATAAGGTGATAAAAATATATATACTAGACTTACTGAAAATCCAACAAATAGGTTTCAGAGAGAGATTATTGACATTATTAAATATGCAAGTCAAAACAATATTAAACAGGCAATTGAGGGGAAATTAATAGTGCAACATCCTGTCACTAGTGATGTCGCAAACTTAAAATTTTCCGTTCGCGAATGGCGGACTCAAACTTCCGCAACTGTCCGCGAACGTGCGATCCGGGCGAACCGCCATTGACTTCAATAGGCAGGCAAATTTTAAAACCCACAGGGACTCTTTCTGGCCACAATAGTGATGGAAAACTTGTTTCAAGGGGACTAACACCTGGACTGTGGCATGCTGGAGGGGGATCCATGGCAAAACTCCCACGGAAAATTACATAGTTGATGCAGAGTCTGGTTTTAATCCATAAAGGGCATAAATCACATAACATTCCTAAATTGTTTGGAACAACATGCTTTAAAACATCAGGTATGATGTTGTATCGATCAGGTAGTGTAAGGGTTACGCCCACTTCACAGTGACAGACCAAACTCCCTGTTTAATGCACCACAAACAACCGCAAACAGTCCATTTACACAACCACGAGATCGATATATTTGATGGATAGATACATAGGGGCCTAGTTATCAAGCCGTCAACCTCAAATACGCTGGAATTCCGCAGCGTATTTGTGGCGAGGCTGATTCGCCTTAGTTATCAAAGGCTAGAGACTGGCAAAAGTAGAATTTTTGACGTAAACTTCGATCCGCCGGACTCAGTCCGACACAAATCGATGCTTACGTCACTCCAGATGTTCCGCACACAAGTTCGGCACAATCTGACTACTTTTGCTAGTTAGCAAAAAACTAGCAGGTACGCTCGGCACTTTTCCGGCCTAGCGTACCTGGTTTTAAAACCGCCACCCTGGAGGCGGCGGATCCCATAGGAATCAATGGGAGTCTGACCATAGCGAAAGTACAAGTTCGCTGCTGCCCGATATCCCATTGATTCCTATGGGAGCTGTCTACACCTAACACCCTAACATGTACCCCGAGTCTAAACACCCCTAATCTGCCCCCCTACACCGCCACAACTAAATAAAGTTATTACCCCCTAAACCGCCGCTCCCGGAGCCCACCGCAAGCTACTCTATACATATTAACCCCTAAACCGCCACTCCCTGACCCCGCCGCAACTATAATAAATGTATTAACCCCTAAACCGCCGCTCCTGGAGCCCACCGCCACCTACATTATACCTAGTAACCCCTATCCTGCCCCCCCTATACCGCCGCCCTCTATAATAAAGTTATTAACCCCTATCCTGCCGATCCCGCACCTCGCCGCAACTAAATAAATAGTTTAACCACTAAACCGCCGCTTCCGGACCCTGCCGCAACCTATATTAAATTTATTAACCCCTAATCTGCCCCCCCCCCTACACCGTTGCCACCTATAATACATTTATTAACCCCTATCCTGCCCCACACTACACTGCCGCCACTGTAATAAATTTATTAACCCCTAAACCTAAGTCTAACACTAACCCTAACACCCCCCAAACTTAAATATTAATTAAATAAATCTAAATAATATTTCTATTATGAACTAAATTAATCCTATTTAAAACTAAATACTTACCTTTAAAATAAACCCTAATATAGCTACAATATCTAATCAGCCAATCAGATTGAGCTCGCATTCTATTGGCTGATCGGAACAGCCAATAGAATGCAAGCTCAATCTGATTGGCTGATTGGATTAGCCAATCGGATTGAACTTGAATCTGATTGGCTGATTCAATCAGCCAATCAAATTTTTCCTACCTTAATTCCGATTGGCTGATAGAATCCTATTAGCCAATCGGAATTGAAGGGACGCCATCTTGGATGACGTCCCTTAAAGGAGCCTTCATTCGTCGGTAGTCCGTCGGTAAAGAAGGATGTTCCACGTCGGCGGGATGAAGATTGAAGATTGAAGACCCCGCTTGGAAGATGACATCGCCCGGATAGAAGACTTCTTCAGTGCCTCTTGGAAGATGACATCGCCCGGATGGAAGACTTCTTCAGCGCCGACTGGAGGATCACTTCATCGGATGAAAGATTTCTTCAGCGCCCCTTGGAGGATAACTTCTGCCGCTCCGGATCTCCTCTTTAGTTCCATCGCTGCTCGGCTGAGTGAAGACAACTCAAGGTAGGATGATCTTCAGGGGATTAGTGTTAGGTTATTTTAAGGGGGGTGTGGGTTAGATTAGGGGTATGTGGGTGGTGGGTTTTAATGTTGGGGGGGGTTGTATTTTTCTTTTACAGGCAAAAGAGCTGAATTCTTTGGGGCATGCCCCACAAAAGGCCCTTTTAAGGGCTGGTAAGGTAAAAGAGCTTTGAACTTTTTTAATTTAGAATAGGGTAGGGCATTTTTTTTTATTTTGGGGGGGTTTGTTATTTTATTAGGGGGCTTAGATTAGGTGTAAGTAGCTTAAAATTGTTGTAATATTTTTAAAATGTTTGTAACTTATTTGTTTTTTTTTTTGTAACTTAGCTTTTTTATTTTTTGTACTTTAGTTAGTTTATGTAATTGTATTTAATTGTAGTTATTTGTAGTTAATTAATTTAATTAATTTAATGATAGTGTAGTGTTTAATTGTAACTTAGTTTAGGATTTATTTTACAGGTAATTTTGTATTTCGTTTAGCTAGATAGTTATTAATAGTTAAAAACTATTTAATAACTATTCTAACTAGCTAAAATAAATACAAAGTTACCTGTAAAATAAATATAAATCCTAAGATAGCTACAATGTAATTATTAATTACATTGTAGCTATCTTAGGGTTTATTTTACAGGTATTTAGTTTTAAATAGGAATAATTTATTTAAGTATAGTGTAGTGTTAGGTGTAATTGTAACTTAGGTTAGTTTTTATTTTACAGGTTAATTTCTCTTTATTTTAGCTAGGTAAGCTATTAAATAGTTAATAACTATTTAATAGCTATTGTACCTATTTAAAATAAATTGAAATTCGCCTGTAAAATAAAAATAAATCCTAAGATAGCTACAATATAATTATTATTTATATTGTAGCTATATTAGTTTTTATTTTAAAGATAAGTATTTAGTTTTAAATAGGATTAATTTAGTTCATAATAGAAATATTATTTAGGGTTAGTGTTAGACTTAGGTTTAGGGGTTAATAATTTTATTATAGTGGCGGCGGTGTAGTGGGGGGCAGGATAGGGGTTAATAAATTTATTATAGGTGGCGACGGTGTAGGGGGGCAGGATAGGGGTTAATAAATTTAATATAGGTTGCGGCGGGGTCCTGGAGCGGCGGTTTAGGGGTTAAACTATTTATTTAGTTGTGGCGAGGTGCGGGATCAGCAGGATAGGGGTTAATAACTTTATTATAGAGGGCGCCGGTATAGGGGGGGCAGGATAGGGGTTACTAGGTATAATGTAGGTGGCAGCGGTGTCCGGGAGCGGCGGTTTAGGGGTTAATACATTTATAAGAGTTGCGGCGGGGTCTAGGAGTGGCAGTTTAGGGGTTAATACATTTATAAGAGTTGCGACGGGGTCTAGGAGTGGCAGTTTAGGGGTTAGTAACTTTATTTAGTTGCGGGAGGCTCCGGGGGCGCCGGTATAGGGGGTAGAACAGTGTAGTTAGTGTGGGTGCTTAGTGACAGGCTAGCAAGAAAGCTGTAAAAAAGCAGAAGAGCAGTGAGATCGGATGAGTGATAACTCTCACAGTCCGCTGCTCATCCCCCTACTTGGTGCGCGTCTTTTTGACAGCTTTTTTGATAACTTAGGCAAATTTTTGCAGGTCCGCGGCGGCGATGTGAGGCGAGCTTAGGCGGGCGTATTGGGCCGGCAAAGGCAGGAAATTTAGACACGTTGATAACTACCCCCCAGTGATTACATAGATCAATAGATGCAATATACATTTGATAGATACAAATTACATAGATCAAAAGATGCAATATACATTTGATAGATACGAATTACATAGATCAAAACATGCAATTTACATTTGATAGATACGAATTACATAGATCAAAAAGATGCAATATACATTTGATAGTTACAAATTACATGGATCAAAAGATGCAATATACATTTGATAGATACGAATTACATCAATAGATGCAATATACATTTGATAGATACGAATTACATAGATCAAAAGATGCAATATACATTTGATAGATATGAATTACATAGATCAATAGATGCAATATACATTTGATAGATACAAATTCCATAGATCAATACATGCAATATACATTTGATAGATACGAATTGCATAGATCAATAGATGCAATATACATTCGATAGATACAAATTCCATAGATCAATAGATGCAATATACATTTGATAGATACGAATTGCATAGATCAATAGATGCAATAAACATTTGATAGATACGATTGATAGTTAGATAGATTTGATAGATAAATAGCTAATTTGAAAGATATATAATTTCCCAGACAGAGAATTACAAAGACGTGCGTTCTGAGACCCATGGTAAGGTTACTTCCTTTTGCACAATCGAGTATACCAGTTGCAGAGGTTCTGAGCCCTGCATTCTGGCTGCACCTCTCCCTGCAAGAGAGATCTGTTACAGAGTCTGTGGGCCTCTTTGCAAAGAGCTGGCCTGCCTGAAAGGAGCAGCAAGGCAGATCAAAAGATGCAATATACATTTGATAGGTACGAATAACATAGATCAAAAGATGCAATATACATTTGATCAATACGAATTACAGAGATCAATAGATGCAATATATATTTGATTGATACGATTGATAGTTATATAATTTCCCTGACAGAGTATAACAATAAAACATGCGGTCTGTGACCCATGGTAAGGTTTCTTCCTTTTGCACAATCAAGTATACCAGTTGCAGAGGTTCTGACCCTGCATTCTTGATGCACCTCTCTCTGCAAGAGAAATCTGTTACAGAGTCTGTGGGCCTCTATGCAAAGAGCTGGCCTGCCTGAAAGGAGCAGCAAGGCAGATCAAAAGATGCAATATACAGTTGATAGGTACGAATAACATAGATCAAAAGATGCAATATACATTTGATCGATAAGAATTACAGAGATCAAAAGATGCAATATACATTTGATAGATACGAATTACATGGATCAAAAGATGCAATATACATTTGATAGGTACGAATTACATCAATAGATGCAATATACATTTGATAGATACAAATTACATAGATCTAAAGATGCAATATACATTTGATAGATACGAATTACAGAGATCAATAGATGCAATATAAATTTGATAGATACGAATTACATGGATCAAAAGATGCAATATACATTTGATAGGTACGAATTACATCAATAGATGCAATATACATTTGATAGATACGAATTACAGAGATCAATAAATGCAATATATATTTGATTGATACGATTGATAGTTATATAATTTCCCTGACAGAAAATAACAATAAAACATGCGGTCTGAGACCCATGGTAAGGTTACTTCCTTTTGCACAATCGAGTACAGGTCGGGGTCCGAGATTGCCTTTTTGTGCTGTCTGATTCTTTCAGGTATACCAGTTTTGAGGTTCTGACCCTGCATTCTGTTACAGAGTCTGTGGGCCTGTATGCAAAGAGCTGGCCTGCCTGAAAGGAGCAGCAAGGCAGAGGGATCGATTCCTGCATATAAGAAACCAGAGGGCACGCTACCTGCTGGAAGTGTGTGTGAGGCAGAGGGATCTATTCCTGCCTAGAAGCAGACAGGCAGAGGGGACGCTACCTGCCTGGGAGCCCACTGAGACCAGCCCAGCTGGGGGAGATACAGCCACTGGCTTGACCCTGGTCTCAGCCACGATAGCCCTGGTCCCACTATTAGGAGGCATAGGGAGCTATTCCTGCCAAGAAGCAGACAGGCAGAGGGGACGATACCTGCCAATAAAGATCTGCAGGGCAGAGAGGACGCTACCTGACTGGGAGTCCACTGAGACCAGCCCAGCTGGGGGAGATACACCCGCTGGCTTGACCCTGGTCTCAGCAACTATATCTCTGGTCCCACTATCTGGTGGCCACCCCTGGGTTTGGACAGAGGAAGGGAGACCCCCTAGTTGAGTACCGCTACATCTGGGAGATGGAAAAAGATGTTTGGACACCCAGTACAGGGCGTTCTCCTTCAGCCTTTTTATACTTGGGTCCCCGACCCTCAACAGGCACAACAGCATGAAATACCACGTATGCCATCCTTTTGCACAATAGAGTACAGGTATGACATCAATTTTAGGAACCCGGAGATAATTTTTAGGAACCGGGAGATGGAGAAAGATGTGGACACCCAGTACAGGTTGTTCTCCTTCAGCCTTTTTATAAGAGGGTCCCCGGCCCTCAACAGGCACAATAGCATGAAATACCACATATGCCATCCTTTTGCACAATCGAGTACAGGTATGGCATCGATTTGAGGAACCTGGAGATAATTTTTAGGAACCGGGAGATGGAAAAAGATGCTTGGACACCCAGTACAGGTCGTGCTCCTTCAACCTTTTTATACTTGGGTCCCCGACCCTCAACAGGCACAACAGCATGAAATACCACATATGCCATCCTTTTGCACAATAGAGTACAGGTATAGCATCGATTTTAGGAACCCGCAGATAATATTTAGAAACCGGGAGATGGAAAAAGATGCTTGGACACCCAGTACAGGTTGTTCTCCTTCAGCCTTTTTATACGAGGGTCCCCGACCCTCAACAGACACAACAGCATGAAACACCACATATGCCATCCTTTTGCACAATAGAGTACAGGTATGGCATCAATTTTAGGAACCCGGAGATAATTTTTAGGAACCGGGAGATGGAAAAAGATGCTTGGACACCCAGTACAGGTCGTTCTCCTTCAGCCTTTTTATACAAGGGTCCACCGACCCTCAACAAAAACAACAGCATGAAACACCACATATGCCATCCTTTTGCACAATAAAGTACAGGTATGGCATCGGTTTTAGGAACCCAGAGATAATTTTTAGGAACCAGGAGATGGAAAAAGATGCTTGGACACCCTGTACAGGTCGTTTTCCTTCAGCCTTTTTATACTTGGGTCCCCGACCCTCAACCGAAACAACAGCATGAAACACCACATATGCCATCCTTTTGCACAATAGAGTATAGGTATGGCATCGATTTTAGGAACCCGGAGATAATTTTTAGGAACCAGGAGATGGAAAAAGATGTTTGGTCGGTCATCCTACTTCAAATTTGGGGGCACAGCGCATGCAATGTACTGTGCCACCAGATATGAGTGGTGTGTTAAGTAGTACTATTCTTAACAGTTTAATTACTGTTATGTGCCTTTTTTTTTTTTTGTTTGGGTTTTGTAGCCACAGTGCAGCACCAGAGGCCAGAAAAATTAGGCATGTAAAACTGCCTGAAAAATTAGGTATTGTTGCAGCCGCTGCTGTAGCAGCGGCCAGAAAAATTGATGTTTGTTTGACAGTTAGAAAGTGCCCTAAAACTTTGCGGCTTGAACCCTAGTTGTTGGCGGGTAAGTCACGCAAGTCATCCGCCATTCGAAGATAAAATACAGCAGCATGTGTACCATTTGTAGCCCAAGGCAGCTCATCTCATCAGGCCTTTTTTTACTCTAATGTATCGCACAATGTCAGTCCCTTCGGGATCCATCCCTCATTCATTTTAATAAAGGTGAGATAATCAAGACTTTTTTTACCTAGGCGACTTCTCTTCTCAGTGACAATACCTCCTGCTGCACTGAAGGTAATTTCTGACAGGACACTTGAAGCGGGCAGGCCAGAAGTTTGATTGCAAATTGGGATAGCTCAGGCCACAGGTCAAGCCTGCACACCCAGTAGTCAAGGGGTCCATCGCTCCTCAGAGTGTCGAGATCCACAGTTAATGCAAGGTAGTCTGCTACCTGTCGGTTGAGTCTTTCTCTGAGGCTGGATCCAGAAGGGCTGTGACGATGAATAGGAGTTAAAAAGGTCTGCATGTCCTCCATCAACAACATGTCTGGAAAGCGTCCTGTCCTTGCCGGTGTGGTCGTGGGAGGAGGAGGAGGATTTCTTTCATCTCTTCCCCTGTTAGATTCCCGTTGTGCTGTGACATCACCCTTATACACTGTGTAAAGCATACTTTTTAATTTATTTTGGAACTGCTCCATCCTTTCCGACTTTCGTGAATTCAGTAACATTTCAGTAACTTTATGCTTATACCGGGGGTCTAGTAGCGTGGACACCCAGTACAGGTTGTTCTCCTTCAGCTTTTTTATACGAGGGTCCCTCAACAGGCACGACAGCATTAAAGACCCCATTTGCACAAGGTTGGATGCTGAGCTAATCATGTCCCTTTCCTCATCCTCACTGATCTCACTGAAGGTATCTTCTTCCCCCCAGCCACGTACAACACCACGGGTACCAGATAGGTGACAACAACAAGCAACCTGGGATGCCTGTTGTGCTTGGTCTTCCTCCTCCTCCTCCTCAAAGCCACACTCCTCCTCTGACTCCTCTTCCTCACAATCCTCTTCCTGCGTTGCCGCTGGTCCAGCAAGCGATGCTGATAAAGCTGTTTCTGGTGGTGATGGAGATCACAACTCTTCCTCTTCCTCTTCACGCTCATTTAAGGCTTGATCCAGCACTCTTCACAGGGCACGCTCCAGGAAGAAAACAAATGGTATGATGGTGCTGATGGTGCCTTCGGTGCAATTGACTAGGTTTGTCACCTCCTCAAAAGGACGCATAAGCCTACAGGCATTGCACATGAGCATCCAGTAATGTGGCAAAAAAATCCCCAGCTCCCCAGAGGCTGTCCTAGCACCCCGGTCATACAAATACTCGTTAACAGCTTTTTCTTGTTGGAGCAGGCGGTCGAACATTAGGAGTGTTGAATTCCACCGTGTTGGGCTGTCGCAAATCAAGCACCTTACTGGCAGGTTGTTTCGACGCTGGATATCGGACAAGTGCACCATGGCCGTGTAGGAACACCTGAAATGGCCACACACCTTCCTGGCCTGCTTCAGGACGTCCTGTAAGCCTGGGTACTTATGCACAAAGCATTGTACAATCAGATTACACACATGTGCCATGCACGGCACATGTGTCAACTTGCCCAATTTTGATGCCGCCACCAAATTACTTCCATTGTCAGAAACAACTTTGCCAATCTCCAGTTGGTGCGGAGTCAGCCACTGATCCACCTGTGTGTTCAGGGCGGACAGGAGTGCTGATGCGGTGTGACTCTCGGCTTTCAGGCCCCAAGACGGCATGACACTGCCATATCCGGGATGTTGAATAGTACCTGGGGAGCTGGGGGTGCCATTGTGGAGCAAGACACAGCAGCAGAAGAGGACTCAGCTGAGGAAGAGGTTATGGAAGAGGATGGAGTAGGAGGAGTAGAGGAGGTAGCAGAAGGCCTGCCTACAAGTCGTTGCGGTGTCACCAACTCCTCTGCAGAGCCACGCATTCCATGCTTGTCAGCCGTCAGCAGGTTTACCCGATGCGCAGTGTAGGTGATATACCTGCCCTGACCATGCTTTGCAGACCAGCTATCAGTGGTTAGATGGACCCTTGCCCCAACGCTGTGTGCCAGACATGCCATTACTTCCCTTCGCACAATCGAGTACAGGTTGGGGATTGCCTTTTGTGAAAAGAAATTTCGGCCGGGTACCTTCCACTGCGGTGTCCCAATAGATACAAATTTTTTGAACGCCTCAGACTCCACCAGCTTGTATGGTAAAAGCTGGCGGGCTAAGAGTTCAGACAAACAATTAAGGCTAGAAGGAGCGCTGAGAAAACCTCAAATAGGAGTCTCTGCTAAGTAGAGTCAAAGAGGATTTCGAGGAATTATACACTCGTACATTCTTTACTTAAGAGTTCAGACAAGCCAGCTGTCAGACGCCGGGCAAGGGGTGACTTTGGGAAATAGGCTTCTTACACTCAAACATGTCCTTGACAGACACCTGACTGTGGTCAGATGACCAGGAACTGCTACGTAAGAGAGACTGAGTGGCGGATGGTTGAGAGGAGGCAAGGAGTACAGCAGTGGTTGACGTGGCTGAAGATGCTGGACCAGGAGGAGGATGGCGGCTTTGAGTTTGTGTGCTGCTTCTACTCATGTGTTCATCCCATCGGCGTTTGTGATGTGAGACCATGTGCCTTCGCAAAGCAGTTGTACCTAGGTGGGTGTTGGACTTCCCACGACTCAGTTTCTTTTGGCACAGGTTGCAAATGGCATCGCTGTTGTCAGAGGCAGACACACAAAAAAATGCCACACTGCTAAGCTCTGCGATGACGGCATTCTGCTGGTGGCAACAGCATACGTTGATTGACGTGCTGTCTGGCTGACCCCGGGTGCCGAGGCATGCTGTCTGACTGTGCCACTAGCTCCTTGCGATGACCTCCCCCTGCTTCCAACTCGTCTCCTCCTCTCTGTCTTCCCATCTGAACGTTCCCCCTCTTCTTCTTCTCTTCTAGTGGGCACCCACGTGACATCCACGGACGCATCATCATCAACCGCTTCACTTGTATCTGACAAATCAACAAAGGAAGCAGCAGCGGGTACAACATCACCATCATCATCACACCGTACGTCCATGTCTGTAATGCTGCCTGACTGAGACATATCACTGTTATCTACATCCTCTGTCAATGATGGTTGCACATCACTCATTTCTTCCAACTGATGTGTCAATAACTCCTCTGACAGATCAAGTGAAGTGGTTGTGGTGCTAGTGTTGGTGGTGGCGGCACGCGGGCGAGTGGCACTGGTCACTTGAGAGGTGCCCGCAGCTAAGCTGGAGGTGGATGGTGCGTCAAGGTTAGGAGCGGAAACTGTAGAAGATTGGGTGTCCTGTGTTAGCCATTCATCTAGGTCCTCCTCAGAACTTTTCGCGTTCATGGCACGTGGCCTCTGAACACTGTGCATAGTTGTAGGGTCTAAGGGAATCACAGCACCATGACCACAATGGCACCTGCGGGTGGCCTGCCTCTGCTTGTCATTTTTTTTTAAATGTACACTTACACTACTATTAAACAAAATATGAGTGGTGCCACTGGGCAAGTTGGCACAGTATACGCTGTGAGCCTGACACAAAAAAGCAGACTGATGTTTCACAATCCAAAAAGTTTTTTTATTTTAAATGTACACTTACACTAATATTAAACAAGATATAAGTGGTGGCACTGGGCAAATGGGCACAGTATACGCTGTGAGCCGGACACAAAAAAGCAGACTGATGTTTCACAATCCAAAAAGTTTATTTTTTTTAAATGTACACTTACACTACTATTAAACAAGATATGAGTGGTGGCACTGGGCAAGTGGGCACAGTATACGCTGTGAGCCTGACACAAAAAAGCAGACTGATGTTTCACAGTCAAAAATGTTTATTTTTTAAATATTTAAACTACTGTTACAACAAATATGAGTGGTGCCACTAACTTGGCAAGTTGGCCTGGCACACAAGCTGGCAGGCAGGCAGGCAGGCAAATGCAATAAGATTACAATAGCAGACTGATGTTTCACAGTCCAAAAGTTTTTTAATTTAAATATTTACACTACTGTTACAACAAATCTGATTGGTGGCACTAGTTGGCAAGTGGGCCTGGCACACATGCTGGCAGGCAGGCAACTTCAATTAGATTACAATAGCAGACTGATGTTTCACAGTCAAAAAAGTATTTTTATTAAATATTTACACTACTGTTATAACAAATATGAGTGGTGGCACTAGTTGGCAAGTGGGCCTGGCAAACACGCTGGCAGGCAGGCAACTGCAATTAGATTGCACTAGCTGACTGATGTTTCACAGTCAAAAAGTTTTTTTTAAAATATTTACAATACTGTTACAACAAATATGAGTGGTGCCACTAACTTGGCAAGTGGGCCTGGCACACACGCTGGCAGGCAGGCAACTTCAATTAGATTACAATACAGACTGATGTTTCACAGTCAAAAAAGTATTTTTATTAAATATTTACACTACTGTTATAACAAATATGAGTGGTGGCACTAGTTGGCAAGTGGGCCTGGCTAACATGCTGGCAGGCAGGCAACTGCAATTAGATTGTACTAGCTGACTGATGTTTCACAGTCAAAAAGTTTTTATTTAAAATATTTACACTACTGTTATAACAAATATGATTTGTGGCACTAGTTGGAAAGTGGGCCTGGCACACACGCTGGCAGACAGGCAACTGCAATTAAATAACACTAGCAGACTGATGTAAAAGTTTTTTTTTAAAAAAAAGTTACACTAATGTTACACCAGATATGAGTAGTGGCACTGAGGATGGAAGTAGGCACAGTATATGCTGGGAGCCTGACACACAGGCTGGCACTAGTGGCAGGCTGGCCTGGCAACTAAAATTAAATAACACTAGAAGACTGATGTAAAAGTTTTTTTAAACAAAGATACAGTAATGTTACACCAGATAGGAGTGGTGGCACTGAGGATGGAAGTAGGCACAGTATATGCTGGGAGCCTGACACACAGGCTGGCACTAGTGGCACACTGGCCTGGCAACTAAAATTAAATAACAATAGCAGACTGATGTAAAAGTTTTTTAAAAAAAAAATTACACTAATGTTACACCAGATATAAGTGGTGGAAAACAGAGCAGTTAGGCACAGTATATGCTGTGGGCCTGACATACAGGCCTGATGGAAAATAAAATTAGATTACACTAGCAAAATGATGTAATGAGTTTTTTTTTTTTTAAATTTACACTAATGTTCCCTTAGGCCCTTACACAGGCTGGCACTAGTGGCACGCTGGCCTGGCAACTAAAATTAAATAACAATAGCAGACTGATGTAAAAGTTTTTTTTTTTTTAAATTTACACTAATGTTCCCTTAGGCCCTTACACAGGCTGGCAATAGTGGCACGCTGGCCTGGCAACTAAAATTAAATAACAATATCAGACTGATGTAAAAGTTTTTTTCTTTTAAATTTACACTAATGTTCCCTTAGGCCCTTACACAGGCTGGCACTAGTGGCACGCTGGCCTGGCAAGGGGCAACTAAAATTAAATATCAATAGCAGACTGATGTAAAAGTTTTTTTTTTCAAAAGTTACACTAATGTTACACCAGATATGAGTAGTGGCATATGAGTAGTTGTCCTTCCATTATTAAAATTAAATAACAATAGCAGACTGATGTAAAAGTTTTTTTTTTTTTAATTTACACTAATGTTCCCTTAGGCCCTTACACAGGCTGGCACTAGTGGCACGCTGACCTGGCAACTAAAATTAAATAACAATAGCAGACTGATGTAAAAGTTTTTTGTTTTTTTAAATTTACACTAATGTTACACCAGATATAAGTGGTGGAAAACAGAGCTATTAATTACAGTATATGATGTGGGCCTGACACACAGGCCTGATGGAAAATGAAGTTAGATTACACTAGCAAAATTATGTAAAAGTTTTTTTTTTTTTTTTAATTTACACTAATGTTAACCAGATATCAGTGGTGGCACAGAAGAATTAATCACAGTATATGCTGTGAGCCTCACACACAGGCTGACAGCCAGGCAAATGCAAATAAAATTACCAAAAAAAAAAAAAAAAAAAAACGACTGAAGGTATAGCCCTAAAAAGGGCTTTTTGGGCTGAAGTGCTAGCCCTAAAAAGGGCTTTTTGGGGTGCTGTCCTTACAGCAGAGATTAGATGAGTCCTTCAGGACTGTAGTGGACACTGAATACACTAGCCTAGCTATCTATTTCCCTATAAAATCATCATCAGCAGCACTAAACCTCCTCTCACTAAGGCCTCGCTTCCATTGAGTCGTAATTCAGTTTGCGTGCACTCGCAAACCGTTAAATATGCTGTCGAAAGCAATAGCGTTTAACGACTGTTTCCAATGGCGCGTTATACCTCAATATCGGCTGCCGGACTTCGGCTGCCGAAAAGATTTTCGCGTCCCATAGAAAGTAATAGAAGCCGTTAATCGATAAATTATACCAGGTTTCCATTGAAAGCGCTAACCGTTAATACACTGTCGGAGGCTGTCGATACATTGAGAAATATTACCCCCAGCTCAACTAGGTGTAAAGGAGGAAAAAAGAGCTTTTTGAGGCCTGTTTCTCATTGAAATAGCAAATCACAAAAATATTATGAGTGTTTCAATGTACAAATAACATTATATATGCTACATTTATTGGTCCTATGTATAGGAATATTTGCACCCATGTTGTCATAGAAATTTCAATATGTATGTGCATATAAAAATATATGCAAGCACCACAATTATGGAACGACCTCCCGCACACTTTCAAACCTTCCCCATGCCTAATATCCTTTAAGAGATCCCTCTCTACATATCTCAAAACAGAATGCACCTGTCATTGTTGATTATATATTTCCTACCGGTTCTATGTTAAATTTTTGTGCATATATGGTGTATTATTATTTTTTTTTATTTTATTGTACCCATTGTATCAATGCAATGTTTTGTGGACCCAGGACATACTTGAAAACCATAGAAATCTCAATGTATCTTTCCTGGTAAAATATTTTAAAAATAAATAAAATATCTACCTATTCAAAATGAAACCTTTGCCCAGGGATGCTATATATAATCTCAATACATATAGAAAAATAATTCAAAGGAAATAAGTTGTTTATCATGAAGATGAGTTTTATTATTACAGATTTACCCTCATTCAAATGTAATTTTCAATGTGAAAATCATATTTATTCAATACAAAACGATGACACATTAAAGTTATAATGTGTCATAGTACTAATATTTATAAAATATATGTAATGTCATGTCTGCTAAAGCAGATAATACATTTGCAATATTTAGACTATTAACCAAAATACATAAGTGCTTAATATTACATACTTCAAGAGATATGAAGTATTGTCTTTAACATGGAGTTATTGAAACATTTTAAAAGTGCATTGTGCATTGGTCCCAGGGAGAGTCTGTGTCTGTTCATATGATGTCAATTAAAATGTATTAATCACCTCTATATCATGGCAATCACATATATGTTGTATATACATCAGTGCATAAATATCCTAAAGATACATTTATCTAATTATTCTAAATATTGAATAATAATCTTGACAAAAAGGAGTGCATTAGTCATGATAGGTATTAGTCATGATAGGTATATATTTCAGATATTACATTCCACATAGGACTATAAGAATGAATGCAAGGTATTTGGCCATATCAACAGGAAGGAGTATTTACTTTTCAACTCTTCTATAACTGTATAACCCTTATTAGCTTCATCTGAAGGAGCAAACAACATATGCTTGTGGAATATAAATCATAACATTTACACATGTCACGTTGACTTATGTTAGATAGCATATACTGTATAAATTTCAGACACGTATCCCCAAGTATTCTTAAACGGCATAATATGATATCCTCAATAAAAGGACACATAAATTTATCAACAATGTACACCTGCATATTAATTGACATCATGTGAAATAAAAATGAATAAAGCTGTTAATTTTTAGCAGATAAACAGCTATTAGAATAATATTAAGATATATGTTCAAATTTGGATTAGAAAAATGGATGCATATTTATGAGATGAAAATCGCACTTAAAAAAGTGCTTTAGTGCAAAAATTAGATATGATATATCTTGGGTTGAAAAAAAAGAATATTAATTAATTCTTGCGGCGGGATTTTGCCTTTGGAGGAGAGGTACTTAGGGGGGCAGTGTGGCGTCTTGTGCGACGCCCACCAGCTGAATGTGAGGCTAATAACCGCGATTCAGGGTCCTGCAGGGAGATGACAGAGGATGCAAGGGAGGATGGAGTTTGGGGCCTATCCGCGAGCCTCTCCACTGCCTCTGCCAGGCGGACGAGTGAGGCATTATGGATGTCCATTTGGCTCTGTATCCTTCTCAAATCCTGCTGCTGTTGGAGCCTGGACAGCCTAAGCTCTCTATGTATGAGCCTCAGTAGATCATCCTGCTGGGACTGTGCCGGACCCTGTTGTACATTTGGTGTCTCAGGAACTAATAATTGGCTGGTTCCAGGGCTGTCTCTCCGTATTGGTGACTGTGAGGTTGTCTGTGATGGCACTGTTGGCAATACATTGGTGGGTGCAGTGGGTGGTGGTGTGGATTCCTGTTGTGCCATAGGAGTGGGAGGCATATAGTACAGATGATGCAGATCTGTATGCTGCTGTGGTGGGTGCATCATCTGCTGCTGAGGATAATGATGTCGTGGGGGGTGCATCATCTGCTGCTGAGGAGGATGTTGTGGGGGGTGCATCATCTGCTGCTGAGGAGGATGTTGTGGGGGGTGCATCATCTGCTGCTGAGGAGGATGTTGTGGGGGGTGCATCATCTGCTGCGGTGGGTGCAGCTGTGGGGGCTGTGCCATTTGTTGCTGCGAAGTATGCATGAACTGCCATTGTTGAGGAGGATGAGTCTGCTGGGGTTCAGAACCCAAAACATGAAATGTTGTCTCCGAAGTAGATGGAGAAGGGCATGATACATCCTCCACCTCATATGCCCTAGGCTGCTGCATATCATCTTCTAAGAGGCTGATATAGGAGGTAGTGTCACCATAGATATCCTCATCCTCCTCAGTGAATGTAGGAACATCCTGCTGTGGTGTTGGTGCAGCTTCATACTCCTCCTGTTCGGAACCTACAAATAAATATACGGTATGTTTACATTATCTATCTAATAGAATATATTACTTTGTAGCATAACAATACAGACTATTATATTCCATATTTATGTGTATATATGTACACACACACACATACACACACACACACACACACATACACACACACACACACACACACACACATACACACATACATACATACATACACATACACACACACACACATACATACATATAGTGTGTTTGGGATAAAATCAAAGCATATATGACCATAACTGAGGAATCTTTATAGACTGTGTCTTAAAGGAACATTGTTAAAGGGACACTGTACCCAAATATTTTCTTTTGTTCAGATAGAGCATGCAATTTTATTCAACTTTCGGATTTACTCCTATTTTCAAATGTTCTTTATTCTCTTGGTATCTTTATTTGAAATGCAAGAATGTAAGTTTAGATGGTGGCCCATTTTTGGTGAACAACCTAGGTTGTCCTTGCTGATTGGTGGATAAATGCATCCACCAATCAAAAACTGCTGTCCAGAGTTCTGAACCTAGAAAAAAAGCTTACATGTCTTATTTTTCATGTAAAGATAGCAAGAGAATGAAGAGAAATTCATAATAGGAGTAAATTAGAATGTTGCTTAAAATTGCATGCTGTATCTGAATCACAAAATAAATATTTTGGGTACAGTGTCCCTTTAAGGACAATGACACATGATTTATATGAAATGCTTAATATTCTTGGATATTATATTATCAATATTCTTGCTTGTCGGAGCAGATATACAATACAGAGTGCTTGCTGAACATATTAAATACAACTATGTAAATTTAGATTCATAGCTAAACACAGATGGGTATTTATGATATACAACATATATACATCACATATATGGTTATATTTAATATTGAATATTCACCTTCATACACCTCTTCAGGTGGCACAGAGGTGTCCATTGTCCCCTTACATCCGTAAACAGATTCATCCGAGATGACATTGGACAGCATCTCCTCCCATGACCTTAGGTGTATCCTCTTGCTAGGACCACCACCTGTCCCACGTGCATATTTGGCCTGCTGTGCCAGCTTAGCTTTGGTTTCCCTCCTGCAGTCATGATAGCGGTGTTTAATGCTGGCAGTAGAACGATTACGTCCTAAGCAGCTGACTGCCACTCGAATCTCCTCCCACAGCTTATTCCGGACAGCCGGCCTCAGGTTAGGGTTCTCCAGCTGAGCTGCCCTCTCCAAGTATGCCTCAACAAGAGCCTCCTTTTCCTCCTCAGAGTACCTCTCCTCTCTTAGCCTGCCCTTCACACCTGAAGGGCCAGCAGACACAGACTCTCCCTCCTGTGACTGGGGACCAGCCCTCTCTACCTCCTCTGTCCCTGCAGGCTGTGACAGGCTACCACCAGCCCCACCCCCAGTTGCCACAGTCTGCCCCACTTTCCCTTTTCTTTTTGTGCCTAGCTGAGGCTGACTCCTCCTCACTCCTCCCACCTCCATTCCTCTTCCACCCTCTCTCCTTCCCTCCTCTGCCAGGGTTTGAGGAAGGACAAATCCTCCACCCAAACCTCGGCCCCTATTCCTGCCCATACTACTCCCTACTTCCCCCCTCCCCCTCCCTCTATCCACCCTCACCACTGCCCTCCCCCTAGCCACCCCCTTCCCAACTCCACTAGGCCTATCCATCCCTTTCTCCTTCCTCCCTAACTCTAACCTAACACTAAAGTCCCTAGCTTACCTAACTACACTAATTCACCTAACTAAACCCTAAATTAAATAGCCCCAAAACTAACTACCTAACCTATCTAGACCCTAACTATCTCTATTCTATATCCCTCAAAATAAAAATAAAATGTGGGGGTGAAAATAAACAAAGGGATGTAAATGAAAAAGGAAAAACTAAGGAGGATTAGAACAAAATTATAGAAAAATAATAAGGGATGCAAATTAAGAAAGGGGTGAGCTATATAGTCAAATGAAACAAAAAATATGGGATGTTAAAAAAAAAAAAAAATAGGATGGGCAAAATGTATATATAAAAAAACAAGTTATATAGTGAGGAAGGGAAGGGTAGTCAAAGGGGGGATGGGAAGTGGAATAAGGGGATTAATGAAAGGAGTAATAAAGGAAGATGGGGATATGGGGGTTAATGAAAAAAAAAATGTGAATGTGTTTGTATCAAATAAAAGTGTGTATGTGTGTGTGTGTGTATTTGTGTGTATAAACTAATGTGTGTTAATTAACTAATGTATGGATGTGTGTGTGTGTGTTCCTAATATTATATGAGGCCTACAATAAGAATATATGGAAATCAAATATCAAACTCTCCACTAACTCTCAAACAACTCTCAAAAACCCAAAACTCCTACCAACGCAACTAGCTCCCGTGTCTTTCTCTCTAGAGGCGATCACAGGTAAAGAGCGCAGGCGCAAACCGTTATTCTTATAGACAGAGGTCGGGTTACCATGGCAATGCACTTGTTATGGCGCGCTTTTCGACAAATCCGACATCGGTTGGCAACGCAAACTTACGTACGGCCGAAAAGAGCGACTGCGCGCAACACGCTAATCTTTTCAATGGAAACCTGGTACTAAAATGGAGCCGTAAATTACCTTTAGCTGTCGTCCGCTTCGGTAGCTTACGGCTCCATTTTTAACGACTCAATGGAAGCGAGCTCTTAGAATGCAGGATCGTAATGAATCTAAAATGGCTTCTGCCCAGGAGCTGGGAGGGTCTGGGAGGGAGTGTCTGCTGCTGATTGGCTCAAATTTGTCTGCAGGCTTTGAGATACAGGGTCAAAGTTTCCTCAATGATGACGAATAGGGGGCGGATCGAAAATTGCATTTGTTCGCCCGCCACGGCAAACGTGAACAAGCTAAGATCGCCGGGAACTGTTCTCCGGACTACCTGTCACACCTATATTCCACCATTTCCCCCAAATACATAAAAATTTCCTAAGCCCGCCAGGGAGACCTATTATTGCGGGCACTGGATCCTTAAATGAAGCATTGTCAGAACTTGTAGATACTTTTTTGCAGCCACTGGTTCTTCAACTACCTAGCTATATTCAAGATACCACTTCCTTTATCAATAAGATCAAGAACCTTAGATGGAAATCTAACTATAGATTAATGGTAGTAGATGTCTCCTCGCTTTACACTTCTATTGACCATCAGAGGGGCATTATAGCAATTTAATTTTTTATTGATTCATTTTGTAAGTTTGAGACAGCAACTAAAACTTTTCTCTTGAGAGCAATTAAATATCTATTGACTCATATTTATTTTATGTTTCAAACTGAATACTATCTCCAGAGATGTGGGACAGCTATGACTAAATATGCCCCCTCTTATGCCAACCTGTTCATGGGTTGGTGGGAGCTGTCCCACGTCTTTGGAGATAAGAATCCTTTTAAGGAAAGGATAATTCAATATTATCGCTATATTGATGACCTCTTTTTCATTCTGGACTGTGACGACAGAGCAGCAGATGATTTCTGCAATTATTTAGTTAAATTCTTTTTATTGGGAAAGAGACTGTACAGAGAATACAACACATACATGTCATGGAATAATTAGAGAAAACAAACGCCTAGATTTAGAGTTTGGCGTTAGCCGTCAAAACCAGCGTTAGAGGCTCCTAATGCTGGTTTTGGGCTACCGCTGGTATTTAGAGTCATGTAGGTAAGGGTCTAACGCTCACTTTCCAGCCGTGACTTTTCAATACCGCAGATCCCCCTACGCCAATTGCATATCCTATCTTTTCAATGGGATCTTTCTAACACCGGTATTTAGAGTCTTGGCTGAAGTGAGCGTTAGAAATCTAACGACAAAACTCCAGCTGCAGCAAAAAGCCAGGAGTTAAGAGCTTTCTGGGCTAACGCCGGTTTATAAAGCTCTTAACTACTGTGCTCTAAAGTACACTAACACCCATAAACTACCTATATACCCCTAAACCGAGGTCCCCCCACATCGCCGCCACTCTAATAAAAATTTTTAACCCCTAATCTGCCAACCGCACACCGCCGCCACCTACGTTATCCCTATGTACCCCTAATCTGCTGCCCCTAACACCACCGACCCCTATATTATATTTATTAACCCCTAATCTGCCACCCCAAACGTCGCCGCCACCTACCTACACTTATTAGCCCCTAATCTGCCGACCGGACCTCACCGCTACTATAATAAAGTTATTAACCCCTAATCCGCCTCACTAACCCTATAATAAATAGTATTAACCCCTAATCTGCCCTCCCTAACATCACCGACACCTAACTTCAAGTATTAACCCCTAATCTGCTGACCAGACCTCGCCAACACTATAAAAAATGTATTAACCCCTAAAGCTAAGTCTAACCCTAAGCTAAATACTTACCTGTAAAATAAATCCTAATATAGCTACAATATAAATTATAATTATATTGTAGCTATTTTAGGATTAATATTTATTTTACAGGCAACTTAGTATTTATTTTAACCAGGTATAATAGCTATTAAATAGTTAAGAACTATTTAATAGTTACCTAGTTAAAATAATTACAAAATTACCTGTAAAATAAATCATAACCTAAGTTACAATTAAACCTAACACTACACTATCAATAAATTAATTAAATAAAATACCTACAATTATCTACAATTAAACCTAACACTACACTTTCAATAAATTAATTACATACAAATACCTACAAATAAATACAATTACATAAACTAACTAAAGTACAAAAAATAAAAAAAGAACTAAGTTACAAAAAATAAAAAAAATATTTACAAACATTATAAAAATATTACAACAATTTTAAGCTAATTACACCTAATCTAAGCCCCCTATTAAAATAACAAAGCCCCCCCCAAAATAATCAGATTGAGCTCGCATTCTATTGGCTGATCGGAACAGCCAATAGAATGCAAGCTCAATCTGATTGGCTGATTGGATCAGCCAATCGGATTGAACTTGAATCTGATTGGCTGATTCCATCCTTAATTCCTACCTTAATTCCGATTGGCTGATAGAATCCTATCAGCCAATCGGAATTCGAGGGACGCCATCTTGGATGACGTCCCTTAAAGGAACCTTCATTCTGTGTTAGGACGTCAGAAGAAGAGGATGGATCCGCGCGGAGGTCTTGAAGATGGAGCCGCTCGTCGTCGGATGGAAGAAGATAGAAGATGCCGCTTGGATGAAGATGTCTACCGGTCCGGATTTCCTCTTCTGCCTGGATAGGATGAAGACTTCTGCACGATGATGGACCTCTTCAGCCGCCGCTTGGATCAAGACTTCAGCCCGATGATGGATGTCTTCAGCCCCCGCTTGGGCTTGGATGAAGACTTCGGAGGCTCTTCTGGACCGATCAGTGATACCCGGCGTGGTGAAGATAAGGTAGGGAGATCTTCAGGGGCTTAGTGTTAGGTTTATTTAAGGGGGGTTTGGGTTAGATTAGGGGTATGTGGGTTGTAATGTTAGGGGGGTAGTGTATGTTTTTTTACAGGCAAAAGAGCAGAATTCTTTGGGGCACGCCCCGCAAAAGGCCCTTTTAAGGGCTGGTAAGGTAAAAGAGCTTTTCTATTTTTATTTTAGAATAGGGTAGGGCATTTTTTTATTTTGGGGGGCATGTTATTTTATTAGGGGGCTTAGAGGAGGTGTAATTAGCTTAAAATTTTTGTAATATTTTTATAATGTTTGTAAATATTTTTTAATTTTTTGTAACTTAGTTCTTTTTTTATTTTTTGTACTTTAGTTAGTGTATTTATTTGTATTTAATTGTAGATTATTGTAGATAATTGTAGGTAATTTATTTAATTAATTTATTGATAGTGTAGTGTTAGGTTTAATTGTAACTTAGGTTAGGATTTATTTTACAGGTAATGTTGTAATTATTTTAACTAGGTAACTATTAAATAGTTCTTAACTATTTAATAGTTATTGTACCTGGTTAAAATAAATACAAAGTTGCCTGTAAAATAAATATAAATCCTAAAATAGCTACAATATAATTATAATTTATATTGTAGCTATATTAGGGTTTATTTTACAGGTAAGTATTTAGCTTTAAATAGGATTAATTTATTTAATAAGAGTTAATTTATTTCATTAGATTTAAATTATATTTAACTTAGGGGGGTGTTGGTGTTAGGGTTAGACTTAGCTTTAGGGGTTAATACATTTATTAGAGTAGCGGTGAGGTCCGGTCGGCAGATTAGGGGTTAATACTTGAAGTTAGGTGTCGGTGATGTTAGGGAGGGCAGATTAGGGGTTAATACTATTTATTATAGGGTTTGTGAGGCGGGGGTGAGGCGGACTAGGGGTTAATAACTTTATTATAGTAGCGGTGAGGTCCGGTCGGCAGATTAGGGGTTAATAATTGTAGGTAGGTGGAGGCGATGTTGGGGGCGGCAGATTAGGGGTTAATAAATATAATATAGGGGTCGGCGGTGTTAGGGGCAGCAGATTAGGGGTACATAGGGATAACGTAGGTTGCGGTGGTATACGGAGTGGCAGATTAGGGGTTAATAATAATATGCAGGGGTCAGTGATAGCGAGGGCAGCAGATTAGGGGTTAATAAGTGTAAGGTTAGGGGTGTTTAGACTCGGGGTACATGTTAGGGTGTTAGGTGCAGACTTAGGAAGTGTTTCCCCATAGGAAACAATGGGGCTGCGTTAGGAGCTGAACGCTGCTTTTTTGCAGGTGATAGGTTTTTTTTCAGCTCAAACGGCCCCATTGTTTTCTATGGGGAAATTGTGCACGAGCACGTTTTTGAAGCTGGCCGCGTCCGTAAGCACCGTTGGTATTGAGAGTTGCAGTGGCGGTAAATTATGCTCTACGCTCCTTTTTTGGAGCCTAACGCAGCCATTCTGTGAACTCTCAATACCAGCGGTATTTAAAAGGTGCGGGGGGGGAAAAGCCAGCGTTAGCTATGCGGGTCGTTACTGACAAAACTCTAAATCTAGCCGAAAGATTGCATTGCTTCTACAGAGTCTCAGTATCTTAAGGTTTTGAATAAAACAATAATAACAAGGTATTACCAAACGATAAAACATTAGTTAAAAATAACAGTTGTCCAATCTCATAACATATAATGAAGTGGCATATTATAAAATTTTTGGACTTCCTAGTAACAGCCCACATTAACATCGCATAATTGTTCATATTGGTTTTCCTTTCACAATTTGGGAGGAATAATTATTTCTACTATATTCGTCCCATATAGCTTGTAACATTGCGAAGCTTTCAGTATTCCCTTTTTTATAAACTGAGTATTCCTCCAATTCCAGTAACTCAGTGACCTTGTTCCTCCACATCATCAATGAGGGAACCTCTCTAGACTTCCACATTTTGGCTATAAAAGTTTTGGCACTGTTGGTGAAAATCCTAAATATAGGGAGAAGTTGTTTGGAAGGAAGGTGGGTAGATTTATTTAGTAACCAGATTTGGGGATCTGGTGGTATAGTTATTTGGAAAATATGTTCAACTTCACGTATTACATCATACCAGAAATGGTTAAGATGGGAGCACCACCACCACATGTGGCCCATATCGCTCCCTACATGGCCACATCTCCAGCATCTATTGCTGAGCTTGGGATATAAGCGATGGAGCCTACGAGGAGTTAGATACCAACAATGCAAGATTTTGTAAATGGTTTCTAAGTTGGAGGCAGAGGTAGAGGATTTTTTTGTGTTTATAAATATGTTAGTCGCTGTTTGAGGAAGGATGATTGTTCCCAACTCTCTTTCCCACATTTCAATGGAGTATGGTAAGTTACCATGGGGGGGTGAGTGAGAATTTTATAAATAATGGACAGTGAGTGTTTAACTGGGGAGCTTGAGAGGTATAATTTCTCAATATTGGTTGGATTACGAACCATGTTGTTTTTATTTTTTTATGTGTATATATGTAGCTATGTAATCTTCTATAAGAGAACCAATTTCTTGACCAGTCTAAGCCTTTCTCTATTAATTGGTCTTGTGTGCATAATGTTTCAATAATGGTGACATGGTGAACAAGTGTGTCCTGAGCCACCGGGGCAAGAGAGTTCAAGTTAATTAGGGAAGATAAAGAGAATTCGGTATTATGAAGTAGAGAGTTTTGGGGTCCCGGATTAGAAGGGATGTGTGGGTATTGTCTAGAGGCCCAGTTCCAGCGGGATGTGGTTTCCTTTGTAATTGGATTGGTGATGGACTTAATTTGCTCATGGAAGTCATGGAATATCAAAGTTCTAAATGCTTCTAAATTAGGTATTCCCAGTCCACCATGATATCTTGACATGGTGTTTTTATTAATTCTCTGTGGTTTTCTTTGCCGCACGTACAAGCTAAATAGATTTTGCATCTGGGGTAAATATTTAGGAGGTAGAGGGATCGGTAGTGCTTCCATGATATAGAGGAGTCTTGGGAAAATATTAATTTTTAAAGTATTAATTCGTCAATACCAATTTAGTTTCTTTGAGCCCGAAGAAGATATGTCTCGTGATTGTTGATTTAATTGGGAGGAAATTAGCTTGAAAAATCTTATAAAACGTGAAGAGAATATCATCAGCAAAAAGGGATATCTTATATGTTTCTTGTCTTACTGTTATTCCTGTAATTTCTGAGTTATTTCTAATCTTGGTGGCTAGGGTTTCAATGAGGAGTGCGAAAAGTAAGGGCAAAAGAGGGCATCCCTGGCGTGTTCCATTATTTATATCTATTGGGGACGATAAAGAGCTACTAACAAAAATACTGGCACTAGGTGATGTGCATAACGCAAATATTCGCTTCAAGGTAATTGGGCTAAAGCCAAATGCCTCCAGAGCTGCCCTCAGAAAAGACCAATTGACCCGGTCGAAGGCCTTTTCAGCATCCGTAGATATTAATACGGAAGGGATGTGTGTATTTGTGATGTGCCAGATTAGGTGTAGATTGCGAACTGTGTTGTCCCTCACCTCACGTCCAGGCACAAAGCTGACCTGATCATTATGTACTAGGTTAGGGAGGAACTGGTTTAAACGATTCTTTATTATTTTTGCAAAGATCTTTAAATAAGTATTGATAAGCGAAATCGTCCGGTAGTTAGATATTTGTTCTGATGATTTACCAGGTTTAAGTATTATTGAGATGTGTGCCTGGAGCGAGGATGGAGAGAAGTTCCCGTTAGAATCTATACTCTGATAATATCTTAATAGGAATGGTGACAATATTTCTTTGAATTGAGTATAATAGGAGTTGCTAAAACCATCAAATTAACTTTATATTTTTTTCTGTGTGGTTTCCATACTGTTGGATAGGGGTGGATTAGTGTAGCATGAAATTTATTTAAAAATATAACACAGTCTGAGATTGGACCAAAATAGTGAAAAGAACACAAGTAGAAAATAAAAATAACATTGCATAAATATTCTAATAAACAAGAAAACATATTAACCATAACATACGTAAGTAGTGTACGAAACATTCTAACATACACCTTACTAGGGGGGAGAAATATCGCCTAACTAACTCTCAGGTTAGAATTATATCATTTATGTCTTGGAGGAGACAATAGTTGCATATTGAAGCAGTTAACTGATCAATCAGTCAACTAGTTGTTTTATTCATTTATTTAATTATTTATTTACTTGCTCACTCAGAGGAGCCGTGTGATTTAAACTGAATGGAAGGGATAAAAAGGGTCATATGTAAGGGAAATAAGTTAACCACTATAGGTTATAAGTTCTAGGAAGTAAGTTGTTGGAGTGTAAGCTGTTCTGTTATTCTCTTGTGGTGTTATCAAAAAGAAAAAGGGAGAGCAGGTTTGCCCACTGGTTACGTGTTTAAGTCAGGAGTGCTGTATGTGCTTTTGGAAACCTATAATGCATTTCTTAACCTGGGGTAATTCACACTTGGGATAACCGCAGTATGCTTTGTTAGATACAATTCTATTCTTAGTGAAAAACACCTTTAGAACGTACATTAAGTTTGAACTTGTACAGTATATTACCAAATTGTGTGTTGAATCCCTTCCCTTTATGGGCAAAGTCTTCTTGTGGAATAGCGAACAGACAGAACCATGTGGCTTAATCCCATACAGGGTCTCAATAGAAAGGTAACATTACCCTCAATAGGACAGTACTTGTTTAAATGTCAATTATGTTAATGCTTCATGGCGGTGGTGCACCATCGTCAGGGTGTTGGGAGCTTGTCTTTCTCCTTTTTGAGTGAACTCTTTGCCATTGAGGTCATTGTTCCCTTGGGCGCGGAGGTTCAGGATCCATAGATGTGGATGGGGTGTTAAGGACAGCTTCAGATGGTGTGTTGAATTTGATATTGAGAGATCCAGAAAGATGATCAAGATCATTGTAGTCCTTGTAGATAATCTGGGACCCTTAGTGATTTATTATCAGACTAAAATGGAACCCCCAACGATATTTTATATGATGCTCTTGTAATCTGCTTGTCATAAACTTGATCTCTTTGCGTCTCTGGATTGTGTAGGGGCTAAGATCCTGATATATTTGTAATGTATGAGCTTCATAAGAAATAGACTGCTGGGCCCGTGCCAATGCCATATGTGAGTATCTTGCAGGGCTCACCCGGTGTACTGAGCGGATCGGGACCTCTGAAAACAAAGATGGCGGCGTTCCAGGAGTCGTTTCAGAGACTCAGCTAGTCGCAACAGGAGGTCCGGGTGCTGTCAGACCAGGATATTTGTGTAGCGAGGCTCCTCCGGTTTCTTTATAGTATCAATTAGGCTGTCTCTGGTCCATTATTTTAGTATAGAGAGAGTTGGCTGATACGGAGCTGTATCAATGTGCGGCCATGTACCTGCACGGCTTAGCTTCGCCCCAGATTTCTGCAATTATTTAAACTGCAACAAATGTGGAATTTAATTTAAAGGGGAACACAGCAATGAGAGTGTAAATTTCCTGGACCTCACAGTCCAGGTAGAAAAAGTTGGGTCTCTAATACAGACAAAAATGTACAGGAAAGATACAGCAGGTAATACATTACTTAAGTATGAATCATGTCATCCAAGAAATGTACTCAAAGGTATTCCAAAAGGAGAATACATACGCATAAAAAGAAATTGCACAAGGGAGGACGAATATCAAGATCAAGCTAGAGAGGCTACAGAAAGATTCAAACAACGGGGATATAGAAAAAAAAAGCCAGAGAAAACGTTGACCTTATCCCTAGGGAACATCTGTTAAAATACAAATGGAGAAAACATAAAGACAAAATGACTAAACTAAAATGTATTACTACATATAGTGCAGAATTTAACAAAGTTTGCACAATAGTCAGAGAATCTCTACCGATCTTATACTCTGATCCAATTATTAAAGAAATTCTGAAATCAGGATGTGATTTAATTCCAAAGAGAGCAAAAACACTGGCTAACTATTTGTCTCCCTCTGATATAAAGCCAATCAGGAGTACATGCTGGCTAACAAAAAAACATGGCTTTTTTAAAAGGACAGTCAAGTCCCAAAAAAACTTTCATGATTTAAATAGGGCATGCAATTTTAAACAACTTCCCAATTTACTTTTATCACCAATTTTGCTTTGTTCCTTTGGTATTCTTAGTTGAAAGCTAAACCTAGGAGGTTCATATGCTAATTTCTTAGACCTTTAAGACTGCCTCTAATCTGAATACATTTTGACCACTAGAGGGCATTAGTTCACATGTTTCCTATAGATAGCATTGAGCTCATGCACGTAAAGTGACCTAGGACTGAGCACTGATTGGCTAAACTGCATGTCTGTCAAAAGAACTGAAATAAGGGGCAGTCAGCAGAGGCTTACATACAAGATAATCACAGAGGTAAAAAGTGTATTATTATAACTCTGTTGGTTATGCAAAACTGGGGAATAGGTAATAAAGGGATTATCTTTCTTTTTAAACAACAAAAATTCTGGTGTTGACTGTCCCTTTAAATGTAGGCGTCCAATATGTAAAACCTGTAACTTCGTGTCCGAGGGAAAAAAAAATAGTTTTGTGTACTTCTAACCAAGAGTATGACATTAAATACTTTACAAACTGTGCAACAACTTACGTGGTCTATCTGCTTACTTGTGAACAGTGTAAAATACAGTACACAGGGAAAAGAGATTCCTTACGGACAGATTTTTACAACATCTAAGATCAATTGAAGATGTAGATAGTAATACTCCAGTATCAAGACATTTTAAACTAAAGCACAATTCTGATGTATCTTCTCTTGGGATACAAGGCATTGATCATGTCACGAGATGGAAAGGGGGGGGAGCAATAGAGAAAAGCTCCTTAACAAAAGAGAAATTTTCTGGATGTTCACTCTCCAAACTAGCGAACCAGGTGGTATCAATGTGAGGTGTGACATAGATACATTTGTCTAAAATTAGAATATATTGTTCTGAACACAATTCAGGGTTACAAAAGCCTCTCCTCACCTTACATGTATTTTCATATCTTAAAATGTTTGCTGGATATCTTCTCTTTTTTTTTTTTTTTTTTAATATCTATAGGCCCTGGATAACAGATTTGCAACACTTATCATACATGGTTAAGTTTTTTCTTATCTTGGCAAAGGGTATTTTGAAATGTAGTTTTACTTACTTCAGTTCCCAAACATTAGGGATGAGATCTAAACAAATGGATATATGATATAACGGTAGTGTCTTTATCTCTTAATATACAAAATGTAGTTTTAATAATAAGTTCCACCTGGAGTAGCAGCCAGTCAAAAGGCTGAAGCAAGGGGGTCTGTCCCCGCCCACTCTCCATAGCGCCAGTCTCTTGTCTGTGCTCCGGACTTGTCAGGTGAGCGCTTCTTACAGTGTTTTGTGATTTTATATCAGCCTTTTATTAGACAAAAATAGAAATTGGCTTGTTGCCAAACATCTCAGCTCACGCAGGAGCTTTCCTCAGTAGAAGTAGACATAAAGTGCATAGCATTTAAACATCCTTATATACCCTTATAAAACACAAATTAAACCCACCTGTGTGAATCAATATCCAGAGCAAACACATTGTTTGTGCTGTGTCTATAGGCCATGCACATCATTAGCTGTGCCTATTATTGACATCATCGGCATCAGACACAGTTACCAAGGAAACCTGTAAACACCACTGGGCACCAATGATCCATACCCAATCATCATGAGGACACGCCCACCGGGGCGTGTACTGCTATCTGGCATAACTCTTATCGGATCAGCTCACAGTATTCATATTTTTGCCTAATAAAAGGCTGATTTTTTTGCCACTTACCTGTGTAGGCCTCACTACAAACCACACTATACAATAAAACAACAGATAAGAATTCTAGCTTGCATTATAACAGCTATCCTCCTAGTTTTAAAAAAAAAAATGGGGTAAGCTGTTCTCAGTTCCTGCGGGTTGTACGCAATAACACCCTACATACCCATAAAATTACTCAACTGGAAGAGATGTTGGGAAAGTTTTTATCCAGAGCATATCCGAAACAACTCATCTCTCAACAATGACAGGCGGCTAAGTCTATGGCACAAGCCGATACTATTATTAGGAAATCTAAGGAACCAGATGTATGTCTCAACTATATCACTACATCGATGGTGAAAGATAACTGGTCCATTATCCAGTCAGACAACACTTTACCTTTTGAGACTACTCCCCGCCCAAGCATGGTATACAAGAGATCCAAAAATTTGAGAGACTTACTGTTCCTTACGGATCCTATGCACTGTTACTGAAAAGGGACATGGTTACCCAAGTGTAAACTGTGATATTTCCAATGTGGCAATTGTGTAACGTGTAATAGTATGGTTACAGGGAACAAATTCCATCATCCCTGTTAGGTGTCCCCCCCAGGGGTGTAAGTGTCAGTGCAGGCCAAAGCCTAGTGTACCACCTGAGGCATATGTAGATTATCTGATAAGGGCCCCTTAGAATGACTCAGACCACGCAGCATTATGATCGAAAGCCAATTCTGTTTATTTCACAGTGCAAGCCTTTCTTATAGTAACATACAGGGTTAAGGGGATGACACGTTAGGACCGCGTCATCTTACACAGTTATACAGAGTTACACACAAGGAAAAACTGGAAGATGAGTTTCTCATAACAATACTTACAGAGTCATAACAAACTACCATCTACAGAGACAACAAGGTTTCTGAACCATCTTGTTTACATTATCTTATTCTATCTTATTTCTGGGCGTCGGGCCAGGGTACAGTGGCAAGGCCGAACAGCTAAGGAAACTATCATAATATGCATATAGTTCTCACTACATCATAACCCAGTATAATAAAGTCTATTCATTACAAAATGGCTGCAGGGAACAAGATGGCTGCGAAGAACAAGATGGCTGTGATCAGGTTCATATTACCCCTAACAATCCCCATACTAATAAGGTGTTCAACATTTGACACAGATTAACGTGGACATCGGAATACATTATATATCTATGTCGATCTGTCCGTGTTCCCTTTGCTATATCGGTGAAACGACAATTTCATTCAGAGAAAGACTTGCAAACCATAAGTCGGCTATCCACCTGGCTATTGACAAAGGACATTTGGACCAACTTGTAGCAAGACACTTTGTTCAGGCTGGACACTCAATCTCCTTACTGAGAACTATGCTAATTGATCATCTCCCACCGCTGAAACAAGGGGGAGATAGAGGAAAAGCGCCTCTCAAGTTAGAAGCGAGCTGGATTCTTGCTCCGGACACTGTGTCCCCAAGGGGATTGAATAGCAGTGTTGATTATGCTTGCTGCTATCGATAGTTGAGTGTTTTCTTACAACTTAACTATGAGGATGGATACTACAGGGAGTGCAGAATTATTAGGCAAATGAGTATTTTGACCACATCATCCTCTTTATGCATGTTGTCTTACTCCAAGCTGTATAGGCTCGAAAGCCTACTACCAATTAAGCATATTAGGTGATGTGCATCTCTGTAATGAGAAGGGGTGTGGTCTAATGACATCAACACCCTATATCAGGTGTGCATAATTATTAGGCAACTTCCTTTCCTTTGGCAAAATGGGTCAAAAGAAGGACTTGACAGGCTCAGAAAAGTCAAAAATAGTGAGATATCTTGCAGAGGGATGCAGCACTCTTAAAATTGTAAAGCTTCTGAAGTGTGATCATCGAACAATCAAGCGTTTCATTCAAAATAGTCAACAGGGTCGCAAGAAGCGTGTGGGAAAACCAAGGCGCAAAATAACGGCCCATAAAATGAGAAAAGTCAAGCGTGCAGCTGCCAAGATGCCACTTGCCATCAGTTTGGCCATATTTCAGAGCTGCAACATCACTGGAGTGCCCAAAAGCACAAGGTGTGCAATACTCAGAGACATGGCCAAGGTAAGAAAGGCTAAAAGACGACCACCACTGAACAAGACACACAAGCTGAAACGTCAAGACTGGGCCAAGAAATATCTCAAGACTGATTTTTCTAAGGTTTTATGGACTGATGAAATGAGAGTGAGTCTTGATGGGCCAGATGGATGGGCCCGTGGTTGGATTGGTAAAGGGCAGAAAGCTCCAGTCCAACTCAGACGCCAGCAAGGTGGAGGTGGAGTACTGGTTTGGGCTGGTATCATCAAAGATGAGCTTGTGGGGCCTTTTCGGGTTGAGGATGGAGTCAAGCTCAACTCCCAGTCCTACTGCCAGTTTCTGGAAGACGCCTTCTTCAAGCAGTGGTACAGGAAGAAGTCTGCATCCTTCAAGAAAAACATGATTTTCATGCAGGACAATGCTCCATCACACGCGTCCAAGTACTCCACAGCGTGACTGGCAAGAAAGGGTATAAAAGAAGAAAATCTAATGACATGGCCTCCTTGTTCACCTGATCTGTACCCCATTGAGAACCTGTGGTCCATCATCAAATGTGAGATTTACAAGGAGGGAAAACAGTACACCTCTCTGAACAGTGTCTGGGAGGCTGTGGTTGCTGCTGCACACAATGTTGATGGTGAACAGATCAAAACACTGACAGAATCCATGGATGGCAGGCTTTTGAGTGTCCTTGCAAAGAAAGGTGGCTATATTGGTCACTGATTTGTTTTTATTTTGTTTTTGAATGTCAGAAATGTATATTTGTGAATGTTGAGATGTTATATTGGTTTCACTGGTAAAAATAAATAATTGAAATGGGTATATATTTGTTTTTTGTTAAGTTGCCTAATAATTATGCACAGTAATAGTCACCTGCACACACAGATATCCCCCTAAAATAGCTATAACTAAAAACAAACTAAAAACTACTTCCAAAACTATTCAGCTTTGATATTAATGAGTTTTTTGGGTTCATTGAGAACATGTTTGTTGTTCAATAATAAAATTAATCCTCAAAAATACAACTTGCCTAATAATTCTGCACTCCCTGTACAATCAAGACTACATGTCAGGACGCTATGTCCCCAAAGTGACTGTCTGAATAGTAGTGCTGTTTATGTGTGCTGCTATTATTAACCTAGTGCTAGACAATAACAGACTGATGGGGATGAAGACTACAATCAAGATTTGATTTGCTTATTATTATGGACTCTTATGGGTATCTAAGTCCTCAGTACTCTTGCTCATATGGGCATATGTTTCTACCTATTTCTTGAGACATGAAATCATGTGATATGCAGCAAAAACAAATGGTTATTGCTCCATCAGATCTTGACACATCAATGTGTAAATCTCCTTAAAGGGACATACTACTCATATGCTAAATCAGTTGAACTGATGCACTACAACTGTAAAAAGCTGACAGGAAATTAACACCTGCACATCTCTATGTAAAAAAGGAAGATATTTTACCTCACAACTTACTCAGCTTATGCTAAGCTGCTGCCCAGCTCCAAGTAAAAAAAAATGAAGAAATTAACTGCAGCCAATCAGCATCAGCAGTGCTGAGGTCATGAACTCTTTTACTGTGATCTCATGAGATTTCACTTAACTCTCATAAGATTTCATAGTAAACTTCCTTAAACTGAATAGGGAAATAACATGAGTTCACGAGGCTCAATCTCTTAGCTGTCCCGGGACAGACATACTGATTTGCTGCTTAGAAGTCCTTTCACAATGGGATGTGACTATTGAGGAACTTTTGAGGTAAAATATCTTTCTTTTTTACATAGAGATGTTCAGGTGATATTTTCTAGTCAGCTTTTTACAGCCATGCTGCATCACTTTAAGTGTTTCAACATTTGGGTATCATGGCCCTTTAAGTGTTTTATTATGATGCTAGAATTATATGTATATTGCAAAATATTTATTTAGTGTAATATCAAGAGAGTCTGTGATATGTGCTTATGCTTTGCATCACTATCTAGCTAGAACGATTGAATGCCATAACCCTAATGCAGCTTGTTTGTATATAAGTACACAATATGTAGGTTTATATGTTGCTCTGTCTCCACAACTCTCAATTTGTTATTTATACTGTTTTCCTATGTAATCCTGTACATAATTCTGTGGGCTGATCCAATAAGGGTTATGACAGATAGCTGTACACGCCCCTGGAGGGCGTGTCCTCATGACGATTGGGTATGGATCATTGGTGCCCAGTGGTGTTTACAAGTTGCCTTGGTAACTGTGTCTGATGCTGATGATGTCAATAATAGGGGCAGCTAATGATGGTCGTGGCCTATAGACACAGTGCAAATGATGTGTTTGCTTTGGAGATTGATTCACACAGGTGGATTAAATTTGTGTTTCATAAGTTGTATACCCTTTATTGCTGTGCACTTTATGTCTACTTGGGCCTCCACTGAGGAAACCAATTCCTATTTTTGTCTAATAAAAGGTAGATTTTTTGCCACTTATCTGTGTAGGCCTGCTGTATATTCTGAAACTCTCTCTCTCTCTCTCTCTCTCTCTCTCTCTATATATATATATATATATATATATATATATATATATATATATATATATATATATATATATATATATATATATATATATATATATATATATATATATATATATAAAACAAAAATATCAGAGGGAACGCAATTGCTGTTTGAGAGCTCTTATGTCAAGTTCCTAGCTGACAGTAACTTTTCTAGTTCTGTCAGTGTAATAATTATAGTGGTGCAGACCCTTACAAATTATTTATTATGATTTAGAAAAGAAGAGAGAAATATCTAGGAGTGTAATCCTAGTTAGGTAAAGACAGGGATTTCAGCACTCTTTTAAGAAAATAATAAAGCTCATAAGACCAAAATACGTTTTAGAACAGTGAATTTTAATCCAATTGTGAACAGGGAAATCCTCCAACTGCATGCACACTACTCCCCAGGTGGGAAAGATACAACACATGTAGTATTCATTAAAGGGAGTTAGAAAAAGAACAAAATCTACTTCTGTACACACTAGAGTTAATATTTGAAACCTGACCGGTCAGGGGTGCACATTTTGTACATTAACAAACAGCCATAAATTTGATATATGATGCCTATATATAACCTCTACACCCTGCTGCACACAGAACCCCTTTAAAAGAGGTATAACCTGGGCAGGTATGAAATCGTGGGATCTAAGAGGTCAACTAGGGGTATCATAAACAGAAGCAAGTCACAGCTTGTAGTCACAGATACAATATGGTATGCAATGGATAGCGTATTGAGATATATAATCAAGAAATGTAAAGCCTTAATTTGAGACTCACTACACCCAACTGCTCTCAGTACTCCAAACAAGGAGAGTATGATACCGGGCAGTACAAAAAGTAGTAATTTTTACCAGGATCTAAGTGGTCTCTAAGTTAGGCTTATTTGTACTCAACAATATGCATGTAAAGCGACATGTTTTGGCAATAATGACAGACAGTATGTGCCCTTATTATGCTATTTTGTTAGCTCTTCATGCAAAGCTTGCTGTAGGAAGGAATAAGCAAAAGTAGAGGGTTAAAGCATAAAGCACAATGAGTAGTATCTCCTCAATATTGCTGTGATCCTAGAAATGCTGACAGGTGAAGCTGCATGCAAAGAAAATTGTAGCAAGCAAAAAGAAAAGCAGTTCAAATGCTGTTGTTATGAGTTCAACTTTGCGTATAGGTAACAATGTTGCTATCCTTGGCAACTATTGTAACAGTACCCAGAGATTTCTTTTTAAATATATTCCTCACAAGTCAATCAAACATGCAAGTTTTCACAGGTATCCATAATTGTATACGACCGTAATACAGTCCATATTAGTGAACCTTTATGTAACATATACGACCTTGCTAATTCATTCAGACGTATCGCTGTGGCAAGGTGTGTCCTGGTTACTTCTCTGGTCCTCCGGTTACACTTGTTGCGCGTCTGTGTTTTTCACCGCAGGTACCATCAACCATGCGGTTTAGAGGCTGTGTTCGTAGCGTGCACCACGTAGGCCGGTCGGCTTAGCCAATGCCGACGCGCGTTTCACCCGCAGGGCTGATAGACAGACCGGGCTTCGTCAGGGCGGTATATTGAATGGACTCTCTCAGTCCTTCTTTATAGCATTTTGTGATAGCGCCCCTGCTGGAGGTGAAAGTATATTGCATACCTAAACATAAAATATTCTAATTGAACGTAAACTTAAAAATAAATAAAAAGCAGCAACAACAAACCATTTTGCAGATGTGCTGCATTTACAAACAAAAAATAACTCTAGATAGATATTCCTTTAACTGAATAGCATATCTTAATACACATAAGGTTTTTACTCTTATCTATGAATCTTATATTGTTTTTATTGTAGGGAAATACAAATCAGAAAAAATATATTTTTATTTTTAAAGTTTTTAAAGGGGGGCTTTCATGAAATTTTTCCTGTCCTATAGAAAACAGGCCATATCAAGTTTATCATTTAAACCATCCGGCAGTTGAGTCCCCAACTCAAAGATCCACCTGCATTCTTTCTGCAGGAGGACCTTGTCGTTGTCGCCCCCTCTGCCATTGGTAATTCCTCTATCTATACAAATGAATTTTAGAGAGTCAGGATTACAATCATGTACCAGTTCATAATGCTTTGCAACATTGCTCTTCTGGTTTTTATTTTTTACATCATCTCGATGTTCAGTGATTCGGTCTTTTATAGCTCTCCTCGTTTTTCCCACATAGAAACGTGGGCAGCTACAGGAGAGTAGGTAGATTACTCCTTCAGTATTACAATTGGTAAAGTGTTTTAGCTTGTATCTTTTCCCTGTATGGGTGCCAAAGTCTTTAGTTTTGACCATAAATTTACATGCCACGCATCGACCACAAGGGTGGTTACCAGATGACCTATGTCTTGTCAGCCAATCTGTCTGTTTTTGTTCAGACCTATATTGGCTTCTTACTAGCTTGTCCTTCAGATTACAGGCTCGTCTAGCTGTGATATTTGGATAATTCCCAACTTCTTTTGATACTCCCACATCACTTACAAGAATTTTCCAATTCTTGGCCAGGATCTCCTTTAAGGCATTCCAATGACAGTTGTAGTCTGTGACCAGCCTTATTTTTGAATCTATTGGTTTTTCTTTCTGTACAAGAAGTGTGTTTCTGTTTGTATGTGCAGCATTGCTAAATGCCTTTTTTACATTTCGCTTGGAATATCCTCTGTCCAAGAACCTTTTTTGCATCTCTACACCATGCTTCAAGAACCTTTCTTTCGTCGAGCAATTTCTACGAAGCCGTAGAAATTGCCCTTTCGGTATACCTCGTATCAAGTGTGTTGGGTGGTGACTCGAAGCTAGGAGGAGGCTGTTAGTAGCAGTACTCTTACGAAAGTTTTCAGTCACTATCATTCCTTGTTCAATTTTTACATTGACATCTAGAAACGATATTTCCTCCTTGCTATATTGCAGGGTTAGAGAAATGTTGCTGTCATTTATGTTGAGGGTTCGAACAAATTCTTTAAGAATGTTCTCTGATCCCTCCCAGATTAAAAAGACATCATCCACATATCTTATCCACATGTGGATGTTTTCTTCAAAGAGGGGGTTTTGGAACACTTCATCCATTTCCCACTTTCCGAGATGTAGGCAAGCATATGTTGGGGCACAAGTGGCACCCATTGCAGTGCCTCTTTTTTGCTTGTATATTTTGTTATCAAACATGAATATGTTGTTACTGAGCACAAATGTTAGTAGTTCCACCACAAAGTCTGTGTGGTTTTGAACATTTGTGCCTCTTGTCATGATATAGTGCTTGCACGCTTCTATTCCCACTTCATGTGGGATGGATGAGTATAAACCCTCAACATCTAGACATACCAACCATGCCTCCTGAGGGACTGATAGTCCATCGACTTTCCTGAGGAAGTCTGCAGTATCCAATATGAATGATGGCATGGTATTTAAAAAAGGTCTTAGAAAATGGTCAATATAATTCCCCAGATTTTCTGTAAGGCTGCCTATTCCTGCAATTATTGGACGGCCTGGAGGATTATTGGAGTTTTTATGTATCTTGCTTATTCCTTCCTACAGCAAGCTTTGCATGAAGAGCTAACAAAATAGCATAATAAGGGCACATACTGTCTGTCATTATTGCCAAAACATGTCGCTTTACATGCATATTGTTGAGTACAAATAAGCCTAACTTAGAGACCACTTAGATCCTGGTAAAAATTACTACTTTTTGTACTGCCCGGTATCATACTCTCCTTGTTTGGAGTACTGAGAGCAGTTGGGTGTAGTGAGTCTCAAATTAAGGCTTTACATTTCTTGATTATATATCTCAATACGCTATCCATTGCATACCATATTGTATCTGTGACTACAAGCTGTGACTTGCTTCTGTTTATGATACCCCTAGTTGACCTCTTAGATCCCACGATTTCATACCTGCCCAGGTTATACCTCTTTTAAAGGGGTTCTGTGTGCAGCAGGGTGTAGAGGTTATATATAGGCATCATATATCAAATTTATGGCTGTTTGTTAATGTACAAAATGTGCACCCCTGACCGGTCAGGTTTCAAATATTAACTCTAGTGTGTACAGAAGTAGATTTTGTTCTTTTTCTAACTCCCTTTAATGAATACTACATGTGTTGTATCTTTCCCACCTGGGGAGTAGTGTGCATGCAGTTGGAGGATTTCCCTGTTCACAATTGGATTAAAATTCACTGTTCTAAAACGTATTTTGGTCTTATGAGCTTTATTATTTTCTTAAAAGAGTGCTGAAATCCCTGTCTTTACCTAACTAGGATTACACTCCTAGATATTTCTCTCTTCTTTTCTAAATCATAATAAATAATTTGTAAGGGTCTGCACCACTATAATTATTACACTGACAGAACTAGAAAAGTTACTGTCAGCTAGGAACTTGACATAAGAGCTCTCAAACAGCAATTGCGTTCCCTCTGATATTTTTGTTTTTTTGTATTGTATACCTGGGATATTTGGGCCTAGGCCCATTAACTTTATAAGGTTTCCAGAGTGGAGAACCCCTCTAGCTGTCTTACATTGGCCTTTTCAACTGTGAACATTTAGGGATTTTTTTATGCTGCTTGTGCAAAACTTCACGGAGGTTAAGGTTACAACATGGCTTTCATGCTGTCTGATGAAAACTGGGAAGCTGAACTTACAGCATCTCTATCTATATCTAATTTAGAAGGGAGTCAGGATAAAAACAACACACCAGTAAATATCTATGGTGCTTTTAAAAACTATAAGAAATTACTGGTCAAACAAGTAAAACTCAGAGCAGAGACATCTAGTCTTGAGAACTATATAAAAACAAAGATCATACCCAGAGGCCTACGCCTTAGGCTAGACCCTGGGACAAATTTGAGAGAAGATGAAGGTGGGGAGGAGTTTATGGAAGATTGGAACACCAGTCTTTCAGACTGTTCCATCATCCTCATGAATAAAATGGTGAAACGAAATAAAGAAAGACTAGAAAAAACTATAAATCAAGCTGAAGAGTCTCTAAAAGTAGTCAATATGTTTGAAACAAACTCTAATTTTGCTAAATTAAATGATGAAATAAAAGAACAGATAGCAAGATTACAAACCGACATAAAATTAAGAAAAGGAAGAACATTTTCTAGAGACAATGATGACTACAAAAACAACAAAGTTTATAGTTATCAATCAGCAAGAGGAGCCTATGATTCAGGCACAGATAGCTCTGATGTAGAAGTAGATCATTCCAGAGTTACCCCTGAAAATAAGAACTCTTTTTTAGGGGAAGGAGGAGAGGCGGTAGGAAGAGAAGGAAGAGGGGGGACAAGTTCAAATTCAGAAGAGAGACGGTATCCCTCCAGGCAATGTCGACAACAGAGCTACGATCAAACCCAGAGGAATTATTCCCAGGGCAGACCCCGACGATTTCGCAGTCGCAGGGGATTCTAAACCATCCAGAAAATGACTTGCAAATTATCAACTAATCTACTTTTAAACTTGGCATATCTCATGTTGAGGTTCTTAAAAAAGGCTTATCGTTTTGTCCTACAAACACCCTTGACAAATTTAATTTCATCAAGGACCTTCATCTGTTTGCTAGACGGGTAGTCCTGTCTCAGATAATGAAAGGAAAGAGCAGACATCTAGTGGAAGATGTATCTCTTACCATGGAAGATAATGCCTCAATTGTAGATCTCCAAGCCTTGCTGGCTGAAAATGAAGGGAGTCAATATGATCCCTCACAAGCCATTGATTCCAGTGAATGTAAAACGATTAAAACTAATTTCAAAGCAAAATCCAAATATATGCCACAACTATCGATGGTACCTGCTGTAAGCATCTTTGTGAGGCAGGTAGAGAGAGAAGTGGCTGGTCTTTCCTTCACTGGACTAGTAAATGATAATCTAAGCAAGTCAGAAAGAAAAGCGCTTGGAGAATTGATGAGTGCTAAAGGACTGATCATAAAACAGGCGGACAAGGGCGGCAATTTAGTCCTATGGGACGAAAATATGTATGTCCTTGAGGCAAAGCGCCAACTCCTAGACAAAAGCCAATACGAAAGTCTAACCTTCAATCCTACCTCTTCTCTGCAGTTTTCCCTCCTTAATATTCTAAAGAATGCAAAAGAGAGGAAAATTATTACTGCAACAGAATTTAAATATCTATACCCTGAACATCCTGTGATGCCGGTCTTTTACTGCATCCCCAAGATACATAAAAACTCCAATAATCCTCCAGGCCGTCCAATAATTGCAGGAATAGGCAGCCTTACAGAAAATCTGGGGAATTATATTGACCATTTTCTAAGACCTTTTTTAAATACCATGCCATCCTTCATATTGGATACTGCAGACTTCCTCAGGAAAGTCGATGGACTATCAGTCCCTCAGGAGGCATGGTTGGTATGTCTAGATGTTGAGGGTTTATACTCATCCATCCCACATGAAGTGGGAATAGAAGCGTGCAAGCACTATCTCATGACAAGAGGCACAAATGTTCAAAACCACACAGACTTTGTGGTGGAACTACTAACATTTGTGCTCAGTAACAACATATTCATGTTTGATAACAAAATATACAAGCAAAAAAGAGGCACTGCAATGGGTGCCACTTGTGCCCCAACATATGCTTGCCTACATCTCGGAAAGTGGGAAATGGATGAAGTGTTCCAAAACCCCCTCTTTGAAGAAAACATCCACATGTGGATAAGATATGTGGATGATGTCTTTTTAATCTGGGAGGGATCAGAGAACATTCTTAAAGAATTTGTTCGAACCCTCAACATAAATGACAGCAACATTTCTCTAACCCTGCAATATAGCAAGGAGGAAATATCGTTTCTAGATGTCAATGTAAAAATTGAACAAGGAATGATAGTGACTGAAAACTTTCGTAAGAGTACTGCTACTAACAGCCTCCTCCTAGCTTCGAGTCACCACCCAACACACTTGATACGAGGTATACCGAAAGGGCAATTTCTACGGCTTCGTAGAAATTGCTCGACGAAAGAAAGGTTCTTGAAGCATGGTGTAGAGATGCAAAAAAGGTTCTTGGACAGAGGATATTCCAAGCGAAATGTAAAAAAGGCATTTAGCAATGCTGCACATACAAACAGAAACACACTTCTTGTACAGAAAGAAAAACCAATAGATTCAAAAATAAGGCTGGTCACAGACTACAACTGTCATTGGAATGCCTTAAAGGAGATCCTGGCCAAGAATTGGAAAATTCTTGTAAGTGATGTGGGAGTATCAAAAGAAGTTGGGAATTATCCAAATATCACAGCTAGACGAGCCTGTAATCTGAAGGACAAGCTAGTAAGAAGCCAATATAGGTCTGAACAAAAACAGACAGATTGGCTGACAAGACATAGGTCATCTGGTAACCACCCTTGTGGTCGATGCGTGGCATGTAAATTTATGGTCAAAACTAAAGACTTTGGCACCCATACAGGGAAAAGATACAAGCTAAAACACTTTACCAATTGTAATACTGAAGGAGTAATCTACCTACTCTCCTGTAGCTGCCCACGTTTCTATGTGGGAAAAACGAGGAGAGCTATAAAAGACCGAATCACTGAACATCGAGATGATGTAAAAAATAAAAACCAGAAGAGCAATGTTGCAAAGCATTATGAACTGGTACATGATTGTAATCCTGACTCTCTAAAATTCATTTGTATAGATAGAGGAATTACCAATGGCAGAGGGGGCGACAACGACAAGGTCCTCCTGCAGAAAGAATGCAGGTGGATCTTTGAGTTGGGGACTCAACTGCCGGATGGTTTAAATGATAAACTTGATATGGCCTGTTTTCTATAGGACAGGAAAAATTTCATGAAAGCCCCCCTTTAAAAACTTTAAAAATAAAAATATATTTTTTCTGATTTGTATTTCCCTACAATAAAAACAATATAAGATTCATAGATAAGAGTAAAAACCTTATGTGTATTAAGATATGCTATTCAGTTAAAGGAATATCTATCTAGAGTTATTTTTTGTTTGTAAATGCAGCACATCTGCAAAATGGTTTGTTGTTGCTGCTTTTTATTTATTTTTAAGTTTACGTTCAATTAGAATATTTTATGTTTAGGTATGCAATATACTTTCACCTCCAGCAGGGGCGCTATCACAAAATGCTATAAAGAAGGACTGAGAGAGTCCATTCAATATACCGCCCTGACGAAGCCCGGTCTGTCTATCAGCCCTGCGGGTGAAACGCGCGTCGGCATTGGCTAAGCCGACCGGCCTACGTGGTGCACGCTACGAACACAGCCTCTAAACCGCATGGTTGATGGTACCTGCGGTGAAAAACACAGACGCGCAACAAGTGTAACCGGAGGACCAGAGAAGTAACCAGGACACACCTTGCCACAGCGATACGTCTGAATGAATTAGCAAGGTCGTATATGTTACATAAAGGTTCACTAATATGGACTGTATTACGGTCGTATACAATTATGGATACCTGTGAAAACTTGCATGTTTGATTGACTTGTGAGGAATATATTTACAAAGAAATCTCTGGGTACTGTTACAATAGTTGCCAAGGATAGCAACATTGTTACCTATACGCAAAGTTGAACTCATAACAACAGCATTTGAACTGCTTTTCTTTTTGCTTGCTACAATTTTCTTTGCATGCAGCTTCACCTGTCAGCATTTCTAGGATCACAGCAATATTGAGGAGATACTACTCATTGTGCTTTATGCTTTAACCCTCTACTTTTGCTTATTCCTTCCTACAGCAAGCTTTGCATGAAGAGCTAACAAAATAGCATAATAAGGGCACATACTGTCTGTCATTATTGCCAAAACATGTCGCTTTACATGCATATTGTTGAGTACAAATAAGCCTAACTTAGAGACCACTTAGATCCTGGTAAAAATTACTACTTTTTGTACTGCCCGGTATCATACTCTCCTTGTTTGGAGTACTGAGAGCAGTTGGGTGTAGTGAGTCTCAAATTAAGGCTTTACATTTCTTGATTATATATCTCAATACGCTATCCATTGCATACCATATTGTATCTGTGACTACAAGCTGTGACTTGCTTCTGTTTATGATACCCCTAGTTGACCTCTTAGATCCCACGATTTCATACCTGCCCAGGTTATACCTCTTTTAAAGGGGTTCTGTGTGCAGCAGGGTGTAGAGGTTATATATAGGCATCATATATCAAATTTATGGCTGTTTGTTAATGTACAAAATGTGCACCCCTGACCGGTCAGGTTTCAAATATTAACTCTAGTGTGTACAGAAGTAGATTTTGTTCTTTTTCTAACTCCCTTTAATGAATACTACATGTGTTGTATCTTTCCCACCTGGGGAGTAGTGTGCATGCAGTTGGAGGATTTCCCTGTTCACAATTGGATTAAAATTCACTGTTCTAAAACGTATTTTGGTCTTATGAGCTTTATTATTTTCTTAAAAGAGTGCTGAAATCCCTGTCTTTACCTAACTAGGATTACACTCCTAGATATTTCTCTCTTCTTTTCTAAATCATAATATATATATATATATATATATATATATATATATATATTTATATATATATATATATATATATATATATATATATATACAGTATATATATATATATATATATATATATATATATATATATATATATATATATGTGTGGGAAAAAAGGCACTCACTGGTTCAGAGTAAAAAATAACATTTAATAGTTTAAGTTAAGAATGCATGACGTTTCGGAGGCATTCCACCCCCTTTATCAAATGCATAATACAAACAGTTTGAATGTACAAAAAAACGACTAACACATACATTACCCCTTCACCTTAAATAACCCTGTGGCATCTGATGGCGCCAAGCCGCAATCGCGGCTTGCATGGTGCTAAACCGGAAGTCATGTGACCGGAAATCGCGTCATCCACGTGAACCACGTGGTGACGCCGGTTGTCATGGTAACAACTGTTTGTTGTCTGACGATATTCTCAGACAATAAGGAAATGTCTATCCAATAGGGTACAAGTATTCAATTTAAACATTAACAAGGAAATCCTATTGTCAGCATTAAAGGGAGCTATAGAATACCACAGTTTAGCCATAAGTCAGAATGCCAGTGTATTAAAAACAACAAAGGTAGTCGATCATAGATGATCGAATGTAACAACATAAAGGCATGAATATGGTGAACATGCAGCAACCTAAGCCAACAGCAGACATATATGCAATACTACATTACCATCTATAAACAATTATATGAGAAAAATTATGGAAAATGGGTAAAAACTCATCACTAACCATCTCAAATCTTGGATAATGACTGGTATATACATATATGTCTGCAGTTAGTCAAATCGTGTGTTCTTGGTGTCTCCTGGAGTATGACAGAAAATACCTGAGGACTTATGAATTGAGAATGATAAAAAGTCATATTTAAAAGTCATTGATAGTGGATATGTTTTATGGTAGAATAAACAGTTATAGTCCATATAGAGAAGTTAAATCAACTCGCAGTATAGAATGGCGAGAAATCCAGCATAGTATTCAATCCCCTAGGTGCTATGGTATCCAAAGTGTAGATCCATCTTGTCTCCATTCGTAGGAGTCGATTGCCCCTGTCACCTCCCCTTTTGATTTGGCGTGGGACCCCGGAAACTCTGATATCCTGGGTAAATGGCCTAAATAGTCTATCTAGCCGTATCAAATTTAAACTTGAATATGACATTGATAAAGTACATTTTTTGGACCTTAATATTTTTAAGGTAATTGACAAAGAGGTATGTAGGTTTGGTACATCCCTTTACACCAAGCCCACTGACCGTAATTCTCTATTAGATGCACAGAGCTATCATCCCACACACCAGAAAAAAGGGATAGTAGCCTCCCAGCTCACTCGGGTTCTGCGCAACAACACTGAGGCACACAATAGAACAACACAACTTAATGAGATGTCAGAAAAATTGATCACACGTGGATATGATAGAAAGATGGTTATGGACATTAAAGAAGAAGCCAAAAAACGTTTTGAGGGCAATGTAACTAGAACAAAGGAAACTAATAACTCAGAGGAGAAAATCAACTTCATAACTACATTTGATCCAATGCACCAAAAAGTTGCTGGAGCAATCTAAGTCTTTACCATTCGTGAAACAACAACACCCTAGAATGGTTTATCGAAGAGCGAGAAACTTGCGGGACCTGCTAGTAAAAACGGATCCAACTAGGTGCTATGAGAATACTACATGGCTAAAAGCCAACAAAAAAGGCTGCTTTAAATGTGGCGACTGTGTCACGTGTGACAGCATGCTTAAAGGTGACACTTTCCAGCATCCACATACGAACAAGCGCTACAAAATCAAACACAGACTCTCATGCATGAGTACCCATGTGATTTATATGTTGATTTGCCCCTGTTCCCTTGTCTATATAGGGAAAACGGTCACTACATTTCGGGAGCGTATGGCCAATCATCGCTGTGCGATCAGGGAAGCCATAAAAAATGGCGACTCTGATCAGCCAGTAGCACGCCATTTCGCCAAACATAAACATGGTGTATTGAGTTTAAAAACCATGTCGATTGATCAAGTACCACCGCTGACAAGGGGAGGTGACAGGGGCAATCGACTCCTACGAATGGAGACAAGATGGATCTACACTTTGGATACCATAGCACCTAGGGGATTGAATACTATGCTGGATTTCTCGCCATTCTATACTGCGAGTTGATTTAACTTCTCTATATGGACTATAACTGTTTATTCTACCATAAAACATATCCACTATCAATGACTTTTAAATATGACTTTTTATCATTCTCAATTCATAAGTCCTCAGGTATTTTCTGCCATACTCCAGGAGACACCAAGAACACACGATTTGACTAACTGCAGACATATATGTATATACCAGTCATTATCCAAGATTTGAGATGGTTAGTGATGAGTTTTTACCCATTTTCCATAATTTTTCTCATATAATTGTTTATAGATGGTAATGTAGTATTGCATATATGTCTGCTGTTGGCTTAGGTTGCTGCATGTTCACCATATTCATGCCTTTATGTTGTTACATTCGATCATCTATGATCGACTACCTTTGTTGTTTTTAATACACTGGCATTCTGACTTATGGCTAAACTGTGGTATTCTATAGCTCCCTTAAATGCTGACAATAGGATTTCCTTGTTAATGTTTAAATTGAATACTTGTACCGTATTGGATAGACATTTCCTTATTGTCTGAGAATATCGTCAGACAACAAACAGTTGTTACCATGACAACCGGCGTCACCACGTGGTTCACGTGGATGACGCGATTTCCGGTCACATGACTTCCGGTTTAGCACCATGCAAGCCGCGATTGCGGCTTGGCGCCATCAGATGCCACAGGGTTATTTAAGATGAAGGGGTAATGTATGTGTTAGTCGTTTTTTTGTACATTCAAACTGTTTGTATTATGCATTTGATAAAGGGGGTGGAATGCCTCCGAAACGTCATGCATTCTTAACTTAAACTATTAAATGTTATTTTTTACTCTGAACCAGTGAGTGCCTTTTTTCCCACATATATATTTGATGATCTCTTTGAAGTGCACCCTGGAAGTTGCTACATTGTATATGGAGTGCCTTTCTCATTTACTTTTATCTATATATATATATATATATATATATATATATATATATATATATATATATATATATATATATATATATATATATATATATATATACTAGCACTAAAGTCTGTTTTTTGCAGTACAGCGGTCCCCCCTCTCTTTTGCTCTCTCCCCCTCTATTTTGCTCTCTCCCCCTCTCTTTTGCTCTCTCTCTCCCCCCTCTATTTTGCTCTCTCTCCCCTCTCTTTTGCTCTCTGTCTCACCCCCTTCTCTTTTGCTCTCTCTTCCCTCTCTCTTTTGCTCTTTCTTCCCCCCTCTCTTTTGCTCTCTCCCTTCTCTTTTGCTCTCTCTTTCTCCCCTCTCTTTTGCTCTCTCTTTCCCCCCTCTCTTTTGCTCTCTCTCCCCCTCTATTTTGCTCTCTCTCTGCCCATCTCTTTTGCTCTCTCTCCCCCCTCTCTTTTGCTCTATCTCTCCCCTTCTCATTTGCTCTCTCTCTCTGTGTTTCATCTGGAGATGTGCTTGCTCTGGAGATTGATTCTCTCTGTCCCCCCTCTCTTTTGCCCTCTCTCTCTCTCCCCCCTCTCTTTTGCGCTCTCTCTCCCCCTCTCTCTCTCTACCCCTCTTTTTTGCTCTCTTTCTCTCCCCCCTATTTTGTGCTCACTCCCCCCTCTCTTTTGTTCTATCTCTCTCCCCCCTCTCTTTTGTGCTCAGTCTTCCTCCTCTCTTTTGCTCTCTCTCTCTCCCCCTCTCTTTTGCTCTCTCTCACCCCCTCTCTTTTGCTCTCTCTCACCCCTCACTTTTGTTCTCTCTCCCCCCTCTCTTTTGCTCTCTCTCTCTCTCTCTCTCTCTCTCTCTCTCTCTCTCTCTCTCTCTCTCTCTCTCTCTCTCTCTCTCTCTCTCTCTCTCTC